>NW_027474166.1:0-74319 GCF_050947335.1 Megachile rotundata | reverse complement strand
ATTACTCTTATTATTATGAATCTAACTCATATTATTAGCCATATTATGCTTATATGATCGATAGAACGACAAATACTATACTTATTGCTCTTATTATTATGAGTCTAACTCATATTATTAGCCATATTATGCTTATATGATCGATAGAACGACAAATACTATACTTATTACTCTTATTATTATCAATCTAACTCATATTATTAACCATATTATGCAGATATGATCGATAGAACGACCAATACTATACTTATTACGCTTATTATTATCAATCTAACTCATATTATTAACCATATTATGCAGATATGATCGATAGAACTACAATTACTATACTTATTACACTCACTATTATCAATCTAACTCATATTATTAACCATATTATGCAGATATGATCGATAGCACGACATTTACTATACTTATTACTCTTATTATTATCAACCTAACTCATATTATTAGCCATATTATGCTTATATGATCGATAGAACGACAATTACTATACTTATTATTCTTATTTTTATCAACCCAACTCATATTATTCGCCATATTATGCTTAAATGATCGATAGAACGACAATTACTATACTTATTACTCTTATTATTATGAATCTTACTCATATTATTAGCCATATTATGCTTATATGATCGATAGAACGACAATTACTATACTTATTACTGTTATTATTATGAATCTGACTCATATTATTAGCCATATTATGCTTATATGATCGATAGACCTACAATTACTATACTCATTACTCTTATTATTATCAATCCAACTTATATTATTACCCGTATTATGCTGATATGATCGATAGAACGACATTCACTATACTTATTACACTCACTATTATCAATCTAACTCATATTATTAACCATATTATGCAGATATGATCGATAGAACGACAATTACTATACTTATTACTCTTATTATTATCATTCAAACTCATATTATTAACCATATTAAGCAGATATGATCGATAGAGCTACAATTACTATACTCATTACTCTTATTATTATCAATCTAACTCATATTATTAACCATATTATGCAGATATGATCGATCGAACGACAATTACTATACTTTTTACACTTATTATTATCAATCTAACTCATATTATTCGCCATATTATGCTTATATGATCGATAGAACGACAATTACTATACTTATTACTCTTATTATTATGAATCTAACTCATATTATTAGCCATATTATGCTTATATGATCGATAGAACGACAAATACTATACTTATTGCTCTTATTATTATGAGTCTAACTCATATTATTAGCCATATTATGCTTATATGATCGATAGAACGACAAATACTATACTTATTACTCTTATTATTATCAATCTAACTCATATTATTAACCATATTATGCAGATATGATCGATAGAACGACCAATACTATACTTATTACGCTTATTATTATCAATCTAACTCATATTATTAACCATATTATGCAGATATGATCGATAGAACTACAATTACTATACTTATTACACTCACTATTATCAATCTAACTCATATTATTAACCATATTATGCAGATATGATCGATAGCACGACATTTACTATACTTATTACTCTTATTATTATCAACCTAACTCATATTATTAGCCATATTATGCTTATATGATCGATAGAACGACAATTACTATACTTATTATTCTTATTTTTATCAACCCAACTCATATTATTCGCCATATTATGCTTAAATGATCGATAGAACGACAATTACTATACTTATTACTCTTATTATTATGAATCTTACTCATATTATTAGCCATATTATGCTTATATGATCGATAGAACGACAATTACTATACTTATTACTGTTATTATTATGAATCTGACTCATATTATTAGCCATATTATGCTTATATGATCGATAGACCTACAATTACTATACTCATTACTCTTATTATTATCAATCCAACTTATATTATTACCCGTATTATGCTGATATGATCGATAGAACGACATTCACTATACTTATTACACTCACTATTATCAATCTAACTCATATTATTAACCATATTATGCAGATATGATCGATAGAACGACAATTACTATACTTATTACTCTTATTATTATCATTCAAACTCATATTATTAACCATATTAAGCAGATATGATCGATAGAGCTACAATTACTATACTCATTACTCTTATTATTATCAATCTAACTCATATTATTAACCATATTATGCAGATATGATCGATCGAACGACAATTACTATACTTTTTACACTTATTATTATCAATCTAACTCATATTATTAGCCATATTATGCTTATATGATCGATAGAACGACAATTACTATACTTATTACTCTTATTATTATGAATCTAACTCATATTATTAGCCATATTATGCTTATATGATCGATAGAACGACAAATACTATACTTATTGCTCTTATTATTATGAGTCTAACTCATATTATTAGCCATATTATGCTTATATGATCGATAGAACGACAAATACTATACTTATTACTCTTATTATTATCAATCTAACTCATATTATTAACCATATTATGCAGATATGATCGATAGAACGACCAATACTATACTTATTACGCTTATTATTATCAATCTAACTCATATTATTAACCATATTATGCAGATATGATCGATAGAACTACAATTACTATACTTATTACACTCACTATTATCAATCTAACTCATATTATTAACCATATTATGCAGATATGATCGATAGCACGACATTTACTATACTTATTACTCTTATTATTATCAACCTGACTCATATTATTAGCCATATTATGCTTATATGATCGATTGAACGACAATTACTATACTTATTATTCTTATTTTTATCAACCCAACTCATATTATTCGCCATATTATGCTTAAATGATCGATAGAACGACAATTACTATACTTATTACTCTTATTATTATGAATCTTACTCATATTATTAGCCATATTATGCTTATATGATCGATAGAACGACGATTACTATACTTATTACTGTTATTATTATGAATCTGACTCATATTATTAGCCATGTTATGCTTATATGATCGATAGACCTACAATTACTATACTCATTACTCTTATTATTATCAATCCAACTTATATTATTACCCGTATTATGCTGATATGATCGATAGAACGACATTCACTATACTTATTACACTCACTATTATCAATCTAACTCATATTATTAACCATATTATGCAGATATGATCGATAGAACGACAATTACTATACTTATTACTCTTATTATTATCATTCAAACTCATATTATTAACCATATTAAGCAGATATGATCGATAGAGCTACAATTACTATACTCATTACTCTTATTATTATCAATCTAACTCATATTATTAACCATATTATGCAGATATGATCGATCGAACGACAATTACTATACTTTTTACACTTATTATTATCAATCTAACTCATATTATTAGCCATATTATGCTTATATGATCGATAGAACGACAATTACTATACTTATTACTCTTATTATTATGAATCTAACTCATATTATTAGCCATATTATGCTTATATGATCGATAGAACGACAAATAGTATACTTATTGCTCTTATTATTATGAGTCTAACTCATATTATTAGCCATATTATGCTTATATGATCGATAGAACGACAAATACTATACTTATTACTCTTATTATTATCACTCTAACTCATATTATTAACCATATTATGCAGATATGATCGATAGAACGACCAATACTATACTTATTACGCTTATTATTATCAATCTAACTCATATTATTAACCATATTATGCTTATATGATCGATAGTACGACAATTACTATACTCATTACTCTTATTATTATCAATCTAACTCATATTATTAACCATATTATGCAGATATGATCGATAGAATGAGAATTACTATACTCACTACTCTTAGTATTATCACTCTAACTCATATTATTAGCCATATTGTGCTTATATGATCGATAGAACGACAAATACTATACTTATTACTCTTATTATTATCAATCTAACTCATATTATTAACCATATTATGCTAATATGATCGACAGAACGACAATTACTATACTTATTACACTCACTATTATCAATCTAACTCATATTATTAACCATATTATGCAGATATGATCGATAGCACGACATTTACTATACTTATTACTCTTATTATTATCAACCTAACTCATACTATTCGCCATATATTGCTTATATGATCGATAGAACGACAATTACTATACTTATTATTCTTATTTTTATCAACCCAACTCATATTATTCGCCATATTATGCTTAAATGATCGATAGAACGACAATTACTATACTTATTACTCTTATTATTATGAATCTTACTCATATTATTAGCCATATTATGCTTATATGATTGATAGAACTACAATTACTATACTCATTACTCTTATTATTATCTATCCAACTCATATTATTACCCATATTATACTGATATGGTCGATAGAACGACATTCACTATACTTATTACACTTATTATTTTCAATATAACTCATATTATTAGCCATATTATGCTTATATGATCGATAGAACGACAATTACAATACTTATTACTCTTATTATTATCAATCTAACTCATATTATTAGCCATATTGTGCTTATATGAGCGATAGAACGACATTTACTATATTTATTGCACTCACTATTATCAATCTAACTCACATTATTAGCCATATGATGCTTATATGATCGATAGTACGACAATTACTATCCTCATTACTCTTATTATTATCAATCTAACTCATATTATTAACCATATTATGCAGATATGATCGATCGAACGACAATTACTATACTTATTACTCTTATTATTATGAATCTAACTCATATTATTAGCCATATTATGCTTATATTATCGACAGATCGACAATTACTATACTTATTATTGTTATTATTATCAATCTAACTCATATTATTAGCCATATTATGCTTATATGATCGATAGAATGAGAATTACTACACTCACTACTCTTAGTATTATCACTCTAACTCATATTATTAGCCATATTATGCTTATATGATCGAGAGAACGACAATTACTATACTTATTACTCTTATTATTATCAATCTAACTCATATCATTAGCCATATTATGCTTATATGATCGATAGAACGAGAATTACTATACTCACTACTCTTAGTATTATCAACCTAACTCATATTATTAGCCATATTATGGTTATATTATCGGTAGAACGACAATTACTATACTTCAAACTGTTATTATTATGAATCTAACTCATATTATTAACCATATTATGCAGATATGATCGATAGAACTACAATTACTATACTCATTACTCTTATTATTATCTATCTAACTCATATTATTAGCCATATTATGCTTATATGATCGATAGAATGAGAATAACTATACTCACTACTCTTAGTATTATCAATCTAACTCATATTATTAGCCATATTATGCTTATATGATCGATAGAACGAGAATTACTATACTCACTGCTCTTAGTATTATCAATCTAACTCATATTATTAGCCATATTATGCTTATATTATCGATAGAACGACAATTACTATACTTATTACTGTTATTATTATCAATCTAACTCATATTATTAGCCATATTATGCTTAAATGATCGATAGAACGACAATTACTATAGTTATTACTCTTATTATTATCAATCTAACTCATGTTATTAGCCATATTGTGCTAATATGAGCGATAGAACGACAATTACTATATTTATTACACTCACTATTATCAATCTAACTCATATTATTAACCATATTATGCAGATATGATCGATAGAACGACAATTACTATACTTATTACTCTTATTATTATCAATCTAACTCGTATTATTAGCCATATTATGCTTATATGATCGATAGACCTACAATTACTATACTCATTACTCTTATTATTATCAATCCAACTCATATTATTACCCGTATTATGCTGATATGATCGATAGAACGACATTCACTATACTTATTACACTCACTATTATCAATCTAACTCATATTATTAACCATATTATGCAGATATGATCGATAGAACGACAATTACTATACTTATTACTCTTATTATTATCATTCTAACTCATATTATTAACCATATTAAGCAGATATGATCGATAGAACGACAATTACTATACTTATTATTCTTATTTTTATCAACCCAACTCATATTATTCGCCATATTATGCTTAAATGATCGATAGAACGACAATTACTATACTTATTACTCTTATTATTATGAATCTTACTCATATTATTAGCCATATTATGCTTATATGATCGATAGAACGACAATTACTATACTTATTACTGTTATTATTATGAATCTGACTCATATTATTAGCCATATTATGCTTATATGATCGATAGACCTACAATTACTATACTCATTACTCTTATTATTATCAATCCAACTTATATTATTACCCGTATTATGCTGATATGATCGATAGAACGACATTCACTATACTTATTACACTCACTATTATCAATCTAACTCATATTATTAACCATATTATGCAGATATGATCGATAGAACGACAATTACTATACTTATTACTCTTATTATTATCATTCAAACTCATATTATTAACCATATTAAGCAGATATGATCGATAGAGCTACAATTACTATACTCATTACTCTTATTATTATCAATCTAACTCATATTATTAACCATATTATGCAGATATGATCGATCGAACGACAATTACTATACTTTTTACACTTATTATTATCAATCTAACTCATATTATTAGCCATATTATGCTTAAATGATCGATAGCACGACAATTACTATAGTTATTACTCTTATTATTATCAATCTAACTCATGTTATTAGCCATATTGTGCTAATATGAGCGATAGAACGACAATTACTATATTTATTACACTCACTATTATCAATCTAACTCATATTATTAACCATATTATGCAGATATGATCGATAGAACGACAATTACTATACTTATTACTCTTATTATTATCAATCTAACTCGTATTATTAGCCATATTATGCTTATATGATCGATAGACCTACAATTACTATACTCATTACTCTTATTATTATCAATCCAACTCATATTATTACCCGTATTATGCTGATATGATCGATAGAACGACATTCACTATACTTATTACACTCACTATTATCAATCTAACTCATATTATTAACCATATTATGCAGATATGATCGATAGAACGACAATTACTATACTTATTACTCTTATTATTATCATTCTAACTCATATTATTAACCATATTAAGCAGATATGATCGATAGAACGACAATTACTATACTTATTATTCTTATTTTTATCAACCCAACTCATATTATTCGCCATATTATGCTTAAATGATCGATAGAACGACAATTACTATACTTATTACTCTTATTATTATGAATCTTACTCATATTATTAGCCATATTATGCTTATATGATCGATAGAACGACAATTACTATACTTATTACTGTTATTATTATGAATCTGACTCATATTATTAGCCATATTATGCTTATATGATCGATAGACCTACAATTACTATACTCATTACTCTTATTATTATCAATCCAACTTATATTATTACCCGTATTATGCTGATATGATCGATAGAACGACATTCACTATACTTATTACACTCACTATTATCAATCTAACTCATATTATTAACCATATTATGCAGATATGATCGATAGAACGACAATTACTATACTTATTACTCTTATTATTATCATTCAAACTCATATTATTAACCATATTAAGCAGATATGATCGATAGAGCTACAATTACTATACTCATTACTCTTATTATTATCAATCTAACTCATATTATTAACCATATTATGCAGATATGATCGATCGAACGACAATTACTATACTTTTTACACTTATTATTATCAATCTAACTCATATTATTAGCCATATTATGCTTATATGATCGATAGAACGACAATTACTATACTTATTACTCTTATTATTATGAATCTAACTCATATTATTAGCCATATTATGCTTATATGATCGATAGAACGACAAATACTATACTTATTGCTCTTATTATTATGAGTCTAACTCATATTATTAGCCATATTATGCTTATATGATCGATAGAACGACAAATACTATACTTATTACTCTTATTATTATCAATCTAACTCATATTATTAACCATATTATGCAGATATGATCGATAGAACGACCAATACTATACTTATTACGCTTATTATTATCAATCTAACTCATATTATTAACCATATTATGCAGATATGATCGATAGAACTACAATTACTATACTTATTACACTCACTATTATCAATCTAACTCATATTATTAACCATATTATGCAGATATGATCGATAGCACGACATTTACTATACTTATTACTCTTATTATTATCAACCTAACTCATATTATTAGCCATATTATGCTTATATGATCGATTGAACGACAATTACTATACTTATTATTCTTATTTTTATCAACCCAACTCATATTATTCGCCATATTATGCTTAAATGATCGATAGAACGACAATTACTATACTTATTACTCTTATTATTATGAATCTTACTCATATTATTAGCCATACTATGCTTATATGATCGATAGAACGACGATTACTATACTTATTACTGTTATTATTATGAATCTGACTCATATTATTAGCCATGTTATGCTTATATGATCGATAGACCTACAATTACTATACTCATTACTCTTATTATTATCAATCCAACTTATATTATTACCCGTATTATGCTGATATGATCGATAGAACGACATTCACTATACTTATTACACTCACTATTATCAATCTAACTCATATTATTAACCATATTATGCAGATATGATCGATAGAACGACAATTACTATACTTATTACTCTTATTATTATCATTCAAACTCATATTATTAACCATATTAAGCAGATATGATCGATAGAGCTACAATTACTATACTCATTACTCTTATTATTATCAATCTAACTCATATTATTAACCATATTATGCAGATATGATCGATCGAACGACAATTACTATACTTTTTACACTTATTATTATCAATCTAACTCATATTATTAGCCATATTATGCTTATATGATCGATAGAACGACAATTACTATACTTATTACTCTTATTATTATGAATCTAACTCATATTATTAGCCATATTATGCTTATATGATCGATAGAACGACAAATAGTATACTTATTGCTCTTATTATTATGAGTCTAACTCATATTATTAGCCATATTATGCTTATATGATCGATAGAACGACAAATACTATACTTATTACTCTTATTATTATCACTCTAACTCATATTATTAACCATATTATGCAGATATGATCGATAGAACGACCAATACTATACTTATTACGCTTATTATTATCAATCTAACTCATATTATTAACCATATTATGCTTATATGATCGATAGTACGACAATTACTATACTCATTACTCTTATTATTATCAATCTAACTCATATTATTAACCATATTATGCAGATATGATCGATAGAATGAGAATTACTATACTCACTACTCTTAGTATTATCACTCTAACTCATATTATTAGCCATATTGTGCTTATATGATCGATAGAACGACAAATACTATACTTATTACTCTTATTATTATCAATCTAACTCATATTATTAACCATATTATGCTAATATGATCGACAGAACGACAATTACTATACTTATTACACTCACTATTATCAATCTAACTCATATTATTAACCATATTATGCAGATATGATCGATAGCACGACATTTACTATACTTATTACTCTTATTATTATCAACCTAACTCATACTATTCGCCATATATTGCTTATATGATCGATAGAACGACAATTACTATACTTATTATTCTTATTTTTATCAACCCAACTCATATTATTCGCCATATTATGCTTAAATGATCGATAGAACGACAATTACTATACTTATTACTCTTATTATTATGAATCTTACTCATATTATTAGCCATATTATGCTTATATGATTGATAGAACTACAATTACTATACTCATTACTCTTATTATTATCTATCCAACTCATATTATTACCCATATTATGCTGATATGGTCGATAGAACGACATTCACTATACTTATTACACTTATTATTTTCAATATAACTCATATTATTAGCCATATTATGCTTATATGATCGATAGAACGACAATTACAAACCTTATTACTCTTATTATTATCAATCTAACTCATATTATTAGCCATATTATGCAGATATGATCGATAGAACTACAATTACTATACTCATTACTCTTATTATTATCTATCTAACTCATATTATTAGCCATATTATGCTTATATGATCGATAGAATGAGAATAACTATACTCACTACTCTTAGTATTATCAATCTAACTCATATTATTAGCCATATTATGCTTATATGATCGATAGAACGAGAATTACTATACTCACTGCTCTTAGTATTATCAATCTAACTCATATTATTAGCCATATTATGCTTATATTATCGATAGAACGACAATTACTATACTTATTACTGTTATTATTATCAATCTAACTCATATTATTAGCCATATTATGCTTAAATGATCGATAGAACGACAATTACTATAGTTATTACTCTTATTATTATCAATCTAACTCATGTTATTAGCCATATTGTGCTAATATGAGCGATAGAACGACAATTACTATATTTATTACACTCACTATTATCAATCTAACTCATATTATTAACCATATTATGCAGATATGATCGATAGAACGACAATTACTATACTTATTACTCTTATTATTATCAATCTAACTCGTATTATTAGCCATATTATGCTTATATGATCGATAGACCTACAATTACTATACTCATTACTCTTATTATTATCAATCCAACTCATATTATTACCCGTATTATGCTGATATGATCGATAGAACGACATTCACTATACTTATTACACTCACTATTATCAATCTAACTCATATTATTAACCATATTATGCAGATATGATCGATAGAACGACAATTACTATACTTATTACTCTTATTATTATCATTCTAACTCATATTATTAACCATATTAAGCAGATATGATCGATAGAGCTGCAATTACTATACTCATTACTCTTATTATTATCAATCTAACTCATGCTATTAGCCATATTATGGTTATATGATCGATATAACGACAATTACTATACTTATTACTCTTATTATTATCAATCTAACTCATATTATTAGCCATATTATGCTTATATGATCGATAGAACGACAATTACTATACTTATTACTCTTATTATTATCAATCTAACTCATATTATTAGCCATATTGTGCTTATATGAGCGATAGAACGACAATTACTATATTTATTGCACTCACTATTATCAATCTAACTCACATTATTAGCCATATTATGCTTATATGATCGATAGTACGACAATTACTATCCTCATTACTCTTATTATTATCAATCTAACTCATATTATTAACCATATTATGCAGATATGATCGATCGAACGACAATTACTATACTTTTTACTCTTATTATTATGAATCTAACTCATATTATTAGCCATATTATGCTTATATTATCGACAGATCGACAATTACTATACTTATTACTGTTATTATTATCAATCTAACTCATATTATTAGCCATATTATGCTTAAATGATCGATAGAACGACAATTACTATACTCATTACTCTTATTATTATCAATCTAACTCATATTATTAGCCATATTATGCTTAAATGATCGATAGAACTACAATTACTATACTCATTACTCTTATTATTATCAATCTAACTCATATTATTAGCGATATTATGCTTATATGATCGATAGAACAAGAATTACTATACTCACTACTCTTAGTATTATCAATCTAACTCATATTATTAGCCATATTATGCTTATATTCTCGATAGAACGACAATTACTATACTTATTACTGTTATTATTATCAATCTAACTCATATTATTAGCCATATTAAGCTTATATGATCGATAGAACGACAATTACTATAGTTATTACTCTTATTATTATCAATCTAACTCATATTATTAGCCATATTATGCTTATATGATCGATAGAACGAGAATTACTATACTCACTACTCTTAGTATTATCACTCTAACTCATATTATTGGCCATATTATGCTTATATGATCGATAGAACGACAATTAATATACTTATTACTCTTATTATTATGAATCTAACTCATATTATTAGCCATATTATGCTTATATGATCGATAGAACGACAAATACTATACTTATTGCTCTTATTATTATGAGTCTAACTCATATTATTAGCCATATTATGCTTATATGATCGATAGAACGACAAATACTATACTTATTACTCTTATTATTATCAATCTAACTCATATTATTAACCATATTATGCAGATATGATCGATAGAACGACCAATACTATACTTATTACGCTTATTATAATCAATCTAACTCATATTATTAACCATATTATGCAGATATGATCGATAGAACTACAATTACTATACTTATTACACTCACTATTATCAATCTAACTCATATTATTAACCATATTATGCAGATATGATCGATAGCACGACATTTACTATACTTATTACTCTTATTATTATCAACCTAACTCATACTATTCGCCATATATTGCTTATATGATCGATAGAACGACAATTACTATACTTATTATTCTTATTTTTATCAACCCAACTCATATTATTCGCCATATTATGCTTAAATGATCGATAGAACGACAATTACTATACTTATTACTCTTATTATTATGAATCTTACTCATATTATTAGCCATATTATGCTTATATGATTGATAGAACTACAATTACTATACTCATTACTCTTATTATTGTCTATCCAACTCATATTATTACCCATATTATGCTGATATGGTCGATAGAACGACATTCACTATACTTATTACACTTATTATTTTCAATATAACTCATATTATTAGCCATATTATGCTTATATGATCGATAGAACGACAATTACTATACTTATTACTCTTATTATTATCAATCTAACTCATATTATTAGCCATATTGTGCTTATATGAGCGATAGAACGACATTTACTATATTTATTGCACTCACTATTATCAATCTAACTCACATTATTAGCCATCTGATGCTTATATGATCGATAGTACGACAATTACTATCCTCATTACTCTTATTATTATCAATCTAACTCATATTATTAACCATATTATGCAGATATGATGGATCGAACGACAATTACTATACTTATTACTCTTATTATTATGAATCTAACTCATATTATTAGCCATATTATGCTTATATTATCGACAGATCGACAATTACTATACTTATTATTGTTATTATTATCAATCTAACTCATATTATTAGCCATATTATGCTTATATGATCGATAGAATGAGAATTACTACACTCACTACTCTTAGTATTATCACTCTAACTCATATTATTAGCCATATTATGCTTCTATGATCGAGAGAACGACAATTACTATACTTATTACTCTTATTATTATCAATCTAACTCATATTATTAGCCATATTATGCTTATATGATCGATAGAACGAGAATTACTATACTCACTACTCTTAGTATTATCAACCTAACTCATATTATTAGCCATATTATGGTTATATTATCGGTAGAACGACAATTACTATACTTATTACTGTTATTATTATGAATCTAACTCATATTATTAACCATATTATGCAGATATGATCGATAGAACTACAATTACTATACTCATTACTCTTATTATTATCTATCTAACTCATATTATTAGCCATATTATGCTTATATGATCGATAGAATGAGAATAACTATACTCACTACTCTTAGTATTATCAATCTAACTCATATTATTAGCCATATTATGCTTATATGATCGATAGAACGAGAATTACTATACTCACTACTCTTAGTATTATCAATCTAACTCATATTATTAGCCATATTATGCTTATATTATCGATAGAACGACAATTACTATACTTATTACTGTTATTATTATCAATCTAACTCATATTATTAGCCATATTATGCTTAAATGATCGATAGAACGACAATTACTATACTCATTACTCTTATTATTATCAATCTAACTCATATTATTAGCCATATTATGCTTAAATGATCGATAGAACTACAATTACTATACTCATTACTCTTATTATTATCAATCTAACTCATATTATTAGCCATATTATGCTTATATGATCGATAGAACAAGAATTACTATACTCACTACTCTTAGTATTATCAATCTAACTCATATTATTAGCCATATTATGCTTATATTCTCGATAGAACGACAATTACTATACTTATTACTGTTATTATTATCAATCTAACTCATATTATTAGCCATATTAAGCTTATATGATCGATAGAACGACAATTACTATAGTTATTACTCTTATTATTATCAATCTAACTCATGTTATTAGCCATATTGTGCTAATATGAGCGATAGAACGACAATTACTATATTTATTACACTCACTATTATCAATCTAACTCATATTATTAACCATATTATGCAGATATGATCGATAGAACGACAATTACTATACTTATTACTCTTATTATTATCAATCTAACTCGTATTATTAGCCATATTATGCTTATATGATCGATAGAACGACAATTACTATACTTATTACTCTTATTATTATGAATCTAACTCATATTATTAGCCATATTATGCTTATATGATCGATAGAACGACAAATACTATACCTATTACTCTTATTATTATCAATCTAACTCATATTATTAACCATATTATGCAGATATGATCGATAGAACTACAATTACTATACTTATTACACTCACTATTATCAATCTAACTCATATTATTAAACATATTATGCAGATATGATCGATAGAACGACAATTACTATACTCATTACTCTTATTATTATCAATCTAACTCATGCTATTAGACATATTATGGTTATATGATCGATATAACGACAATTACTATACTTATTACTCTTATTATTATCAATCTAACTCATATTATTAGCCATATTGTGCTTATATGATCGATCGAACGACAATTACTATACTTATTACTCTTATTATTATAAATCTAACTCATATTATTAGCCATATTATGCTTATATGATCGATAGAACGACAATTACTATACTTATTACTCTTATTATTATGAATCTAACTCATATTATTAGCCATATTATGCAGATATGATCGATAGAACTACAATTACTATACTTATTACACTCACTATTATCAATCTAACTCATATTATTAACCATATTATGCAGATATGATCGATAGCACGACATTTACTATACTTATTACTCTTATTATTATCAACCTAACTCATATTATTAGCCATATTATGCTTATATGATCGATAGAACGACAATTACTATACTTATTATTCTTATTTTTATCAACCCAACTCATAGTATTCGCCATATTATGCTTAAATGATCGATAGAACGACAATTACTATACTTATTACTCTTATTATTATGAATCTTACTCATATTATTAGCCATATTATGCTTATATGATCGATAGAACGACAATTACTATACTTATTACTGTTATTATTATGAATCTGACTCATATTATTAGCCATATTATGCTTATATGATCGATAGACCTACAATTACTATACTCATTACTCTTATTATTATCAATCCAACTTATATTATTACCCGTATTATGCTGATATGATCGATAGAACGACATTCACTATACTTATTACACTCACTATTATCAATCTAACTCATATTATTAACCATATTATGCAGATATGATCGATAGAACGACAATTACTATACTTATTACTCTTATTATTATCATTCAAACTCATATTATTAACCATATTAAGCAGATATGATCGATAGAGCTACAATTACTATACTCATTACTCTTATTATTATCAATCTAACTCATATTATTAACCATATTATGCAGATATGATCGATCGAACGACAATTACTATACTTTTTACACTTATTATTATCAATCTAACTCATATTATTAGCCATATTATGCTTATATGATCGATAGAACGACAATTACTATACTTATTACTCTTATTATTATGAATCTAACTCATATTATTAGCCATATTATGCTTATATGATCGATAGAACGACAAATACTATACTTATTGCTCTTATTATTATGAGTCTAACTCATATTATTAGCCATATTATGCTTATATGATCGATAGAACGACAAATACTATACTTATTACTCTTATTATTATCAATCTAACTCATATTATTAACCATATTATGCAGATATGATCGATAGAACGACCAATACTATACTTATTACGCTTATTATTATCAATCTAACTCATATTATTAACCATATTATGCAGATATGATCGATAGAACTACAATTACTATACTTATTACACTCACTATTATCAATCTAACTCATATTATTAACCATATTATGCAGATATGATCGATAGCACGACATTTACTATACTTATTACTCTTATTATTATCAACCTAACTCATATTATTAGCCATATTATGCTTATATGATCGATAGAACGACAATTACTATACTTATTATTCTTATTTTTATCAACCCAACTCATATTATTCGCCATATTATGCTTAAATGATCGATAGAACGACAATTACTATACTTATTACTCTTATTATTATGAATCTTACTCATATTATTAGCCATATTATGCTTATATGATCGATAGAACGACAATTACTATACTTATTACTGTTATTATTATGAATCTGACTCATATTATTAGCCATATTATGCTTATATGATCGATAGACCTACAATTACTATACTCATTACTCTTATTATTATCAATCCAACTTATATTATTACCCGTATTATGCTGATATGATCGATAGAACGACATTCACTATACTTATTACACTCACTATTATCAATCTAACTCATATTATTAACCATATTATGCAGATATGATCGATAGAACGACAATTACTATACTTATTACTCTTATTATTATCATTCAAACTCATATTATTAACCATATTAAGCAGATATGATCGATAGAGCTACAATTACTATACTCATTACTCTTATTATTATCAATCTAACTCATATTATTAACCATATTATGCAGATATGATCGATCGAACGACAATTACTATACTTTTTACACTTATTATTATCAATCTAACTCATATTATTAGCCATATTATGTGTTCGAACAACGGTTTAAATGTTTTGGAACGAGCGTTCTGTCTCGCTCGCGCGAATGCTGAGCATCTTGGCGAGGGTGACGCGGGGGGGCGGAGGTAGCCTCCAACGATATATGTTTGGTTCCGCGACGATTAACTCTCTCTCGTTGTTCCGAATTGTCCTCAGCAACTTCGGCAAACTAAACGATATTTCGCTTTTGAGACATTCTCGCGATTACTTAGACGAACAGTAGCACGTACTGCTTCGGAGACTTCTATTTTTTATTTTTTAATAAGTTACTTGGTTAAATTAAAGGACATTTTTTGATTTGTGTGTGTGTTGTACGATTTAAGTTTAATACTTTTGACAAATGTACAGTTCTCTTTGCGTTTAAATATAAGTTTATTGTTCCGTCGGAAGTCCGGCAAAACCTATCGTTTTTTTATTTCCTCGGGAACAATATCTAACTCCGCGAGATTCTCGTCAAGAGCGATATTGCCCCAACATTTGGTCCTTCGAGCCGGATATTTTCGACGAACAATTCTTGTGACAATTTTCGTGAGTGCTTGAAATAATCGTTCGAAGACTGCACCTCATCGCCGGTTCCTGCCAATCTTCACGACTTGGACTTCGTGGTTCTGGAAAGGAAAAGGAAGATCAGTTTTTTTTTTGGAAAATTTTGAGCGCAGTGGCGGTAAGAAAGGATAAGCGTTGTATCTTTTTCATTGCCAACGGTTACAAAACGTTACATTGCCGTTACTAACGGGCGCATTTAAATCGACTTCCTGGGTGACCTTACCGTGGAGGCGAGACGTTAACAGTCGTCGGCTCCGTATTGTTGCCACCCATAACAAAGAGGTGACAACGGTCGACCTCAGCGCGCAACCGTTTCTATCGCTCGCTGTTTTTCTGCTTCTAACAACAAAAACGGAACATAACGTTTTGTCAACCGTACCATTTCGATACAAATTCAAAACTCCATAATAACGAAATGTCTTCACCTACTTTCGACGATCTACTGCGAGAGCAAACGGAGTTGGCCGGTTGGATCCAACGGTTTTGGACGAATCTATGCAAATTAGGGAAGGAAAAAATCACACGCTCGGTGCTGATTCAAAGGAAAACCCTACTGGAGCGGTACTGGGATTCCTTTTTCTCGGGCCATCGACAGTTAATGCGGTGCAGGGAGGCATCGAAGTCAACCTACGTGCAAAATGATCTCTTTTCGGAAGTTGAAGAGGCCTATCTTGACGCCGCTGCAAAAATAGATCAACTGGTAGAGGAACTCCCCAACGCGGGCGCCGCGGGGGGAGCTCCTAATCCCTTATCTATTCTCTCGCAACCTCATCTGCCGAAAATTCAACTACCTACGTTTTCAGGCAACCCACTGGAATGGGAGAGTTTTCGCGATTTGTTCAGGAGTCTAGTACACGACGTTCCGCACCTGTCCAACACCAAGAAACTTCTATACCTGAAGTCCAGCTTGTCCGGCGAAGCGTTGGAGGTCATCCAAAACACTCCCATCACGGAAGCGGGGTACGAAGGAGCATGGGAAGACCTCGAGGTCCGGTACGGAAACACCAGGCTGCTGTCCTTCGCCCATCACCGAGCCATCCTGACATGCCCACCAGCTCAACGGCAATCGACGTCGGAATTGAAGCGCCTGTTGGACACCTTCAGGCAGACCATTCGAGCCTATTCAGCATTGAAGAAACCTGTAACGGCGTGGGACGAGTGGTTCATGTTTTTATTAAGTCAGAAACTTGACAGAACCACTCACTTGGCCTGGGAGACGTCCCTCGCGAAAAGCCGAGAAATCCCGTCCTTCCAGCAATTGGCGGATTTCCTCGAGAACCGGATACAGGCTTTGGACGCTGCTCAGATCCCGGAATCGTTGATCAGATCCTCCCCGCAAGTCAAAGACGTTGCGCCTAAAATTAAAGGAGAGTCGAGCGTGAAAAAGACACACTCAACGATCTACGCAGCATCGGCAAAAAATCTGACATCTCGGAAGTGCCTCTCCTGCAGCGGAACCCACAACATAAGCTACTGCACAAAATTCAAAGCACTCTCCGCCTCGAAGCGAAAGGATCGAGCCATTCAATTAAAGGCGTGTCTCAATTGCCTAAACGCAGGCCATGAAATGGCGAAATGCCCTTCGCAACAGGGTTGTCTGGCGTGCGGGAAGCGTCACCACACGTTACTCCACGAGGCGATGCTTCTCCCTGGGTCAACGGTGTCTCACGCATCGACGGTACAACGGCCATCCGAGGATGAAGATCTCTTCAGGGCCACTTCATGTACGTCATCTGCCACAAACCGGGGAATTGCGCTACTCGCCACCGCGAGGGTCAAGGTGGAGGCGCCATCGGGGGACTCCATTGAAATTCGGGCGCTGCTGGATACCGGCTCCGACACGTCCCTCGTAAGCCAATGGGTCGTACAAACTCTACGCTTGCCACGGCGGGCGGTTCAAGTGGCCATCTCGGGGGTGCAGGATAGGGAAGCCGGCGCAGCAACCAGTGAGGTTCAATTTTCGGTGCGCTCCAAGCTACAAAAGGACTTCACACTTCCCGTCCGCGCCCTGGTGCTCCAGCGTCTGACCTCGCTGATACCGTCCCAGCAGATGGACAACAAAAATTGGCATCATCTACGCGGCGTTACACTGGCTGATCCCGGTTTCGGTACACCTTCCCGAGTGGATCTTATACTCGGCGCGGACGTTTGTGGAGCTCTCTTCCTGGACCAAACTCGAAGCGGACAGCCAGGTACCCCAGTGGGAAAATTAACGCCTTTCGGTTGGGTTTTACTAGGTCCCACCTCCAGACGCCAGGCTGGGATTGGTTCTGTCGCTCGGACGTATCATTGTCATTGCGACGACACCACGGAACAACTACTCCAACGATTCTGGGAGGTGGAGGAACTTCCCAATCGATCGCCCTTGTCGCCCGAGGAGGAGAATTGCGAACGCCATTTCAAGGATACGCACTCCCGAGATGAAAGCGGTCGGTACTGCGTACGCTTACCTTTCAAGCAGGATCCCAGCAGCGCTTTGACGTCGACGCGAGCTATGGCTTTAAAATTCCTGTTGAGCTGCGAGCGTCGACTGGCCTCCAACTCCCAACTGGCGGAGGGTTATCGGGCCTTTATGGGGGAATACCTCGACCTCGACCACATGGAGCCCGTCATGGATTTAGAGAAGAAGACCAACGCCTATTACCTGCCGCATCACGCCGTGGTGAAGCGCCACGACCCTTCGGCCAAGCTGCGCGTCGTCTTCAACGCCTCATTTCCAACATCTACGGGAAATTCTCTAAATGACTGTTTGTGCACGGGCCCGAAACTTCAAGCGGATCTGTGGCTCGTACTTACTCGCTGGAGACTATTCCGAAACGTATTCACCTCGGATATCGTCAAAATGTATCGCCAGATTAGGGTGCACACTCTGGACCGACAATGGCAACGCATCCTGTGGAGGAAAAACCCAGATGAACCAGTTCAAGATTACGATTTATCTACAGTCACTTACGGGACATCCTGTGCTCCGTTTCTGGCCCTTCGGGTGTTTCAGCAGCTGGCCGAAGACGAGAAAGGAAGGTTTCCATCGGGGGCAATCGTCATCAAGCGTCACACCTACGTTGACGACATACTGGCGGGGGCGGACGACGAGGGACTGCTGCAGGATTTAAAGAAGGAGGTCGTCGCCATCTTCGAGGCAGGGGCGTTCCACTTGGCGAAATGGGCTTCCAACACCCCGAGTCTGCAAGAAAAGGGTCAGTCCAAAGAATGTCTCTTCCAGGAGGCCTCTGGAATCGGGACGCTTGGGGTGCTCTGGAGCCCCAAAACCGATTCATTTTCACTCCGGGTGAACTTACCCGCAAACCCGTCCGCTCGATATACCAAGAGGCGAATTCTGTCCGAAGTGGCCAGTCTGTTCGACCCGCTAGGATGGGCTGCACCGGTGCTTATTTTCGCCAAGGTCTTGATGCAGGATCTCTGGATACTCGGCGTGGAGTGGGACCAGGACCTGCCACAAAAGTTGCAAACCTCTTGGGTAAGCTTTAAGGAGTCGCTTTACCTACTTAACACACTAAACGTTCCCAGGTGGACCCATTTTACGAGTGGCCATCAAGAGCTCGAGTTGCATGGCTTTTGCGACGCGTCTCAAAGGGCTTACGCAGCTGCTGTCTACTTGCGAGTGGTCCGGGGAGAAGCTATTTTCACTACGTTATTGGTGGCCAAAACTAAAGTGGCACCGGTGAAAACAATAAGCATTCCGCGCTTGGAACTCTGCGGGGCGGTCCTCCTGGCCAAGCTGATCGTCCAAGTGAAGCAAGGACTCGACATACCTGCTCCCATAACAGCATGGACGGATTCCACGGTGACGCTGCACTGGATAAAGGGCCACGCATCTCTCTGGAAGCCATTTGTGGCTCATCGAGTGGCGTCAGTCCAAACCTGCGTCTCCCCTGACCATTGGCGACATTGTCGAACGTCAGAAAACCCAGCGGATCTGGCAACTAGGGGGATCGCCGTCACCGAACTCAGAAAATCCAACCTATGGTGGCAGGGGCCCGCATGGTTGACCACTCCGTCCAATACATGGCCACCTCCACTAGCGCTCGAGGTCGAAGACATGCATGAAGAAAGGGCCAAAGCAAACGTCTTCTCGGCCAGCGTTGTTGAGAGGAACGACTTCCTTACGCGTTTCTCATCCCTTTCGCGCCTCAAATCGGTCATTGCATACTGCTTCAGGTTCAGCCTACTCACCAGACGTAAAACCTGCGATACTGGACACCTGACCGCCAAGGAACGGGCCCATGCACTCCTGAGTCTCATTCGGCTTTCCCAAGGGACCAGCTTTCCGGAGGAAATTCAACGTCTCCAGCAGCGCAGCGAAGTAAAGAAGACGTCGCCTCTCGCCTCGCTGAAGCCCTTTCTCGATCCTCATGGGGTGCTTCGGGTGGGAGGGCGACTGGAGAACGCGCTGCTTCCCTACGAAGAAAAGCATCCAGCGATCATGGCGAAAACGTGTCACTTGACGAAGTTATTAGTGGAAGACGCTCACCTGCACACTTTCCATGGTGGACCGCAACTGACCAGGAGCCTGCTATTAAGAAAATTTTGGATTCTCCATGGCCGTCCTTTGGTCCGTCAAGTCATAAAAAATTGCGTTCGTTGCGCAAGATACGGTGGAGTTCCAGCCAAGCAATTGATGGGACAGCTGCCTCTGGATCGAGTGACCCCGCAGCGTGCTTTCCTCACATCAGGCGTGGACTATGCAGGGCCCATAATGCTGCGTACTTCTTCGGGTCGTGGACACAAGTCATACAAGGGTTATATTGCAGTATTCGTATGCCTGACAACACGAGCAATCCACTTGGAAGCAGTTTCATCACTCACCTCAGCATCGTTTATCGCGGCTTTCCGAAGATTTGTGGGGCGAAGAGGCCGCTGTGCCACCATGTGGAGCGACAATGGCACCGTTTTCCATGGCGCGGACAGGGAATTGCGATCCATGTTCAGCAGCGCGTCGAAATTCTACAAAGAGGCCGCCGCTTTGCTCGCAACAGACGGGACGGACTGGAAATTCATTCCCCCCTACTCTCCGCACTTCGGGGGCCTGTGGGAAGCGGGCGTTAAATCGGTCAAGCACCATCTTCGACGCATTATGGGAGATGCAAAACTAACCTTTGAAGAAATGTCCACACTCCTCTGCCAGATAGAAGCGTGCGTGAACTCCAGACCGTTACAACCGCTTTCGGATGATCCTTCGGACTTGTCGGCGCTCACACCCGGACACTTTCTTATCGGGGAGCCGACGTGCAACGTCCCCGAACCCGAACCGGAAAGCGGTGATGTATCCCTAACAACGCGTTGGCGAAAAATTTTAACCATGCGATCTCAATTTTGGCACAGGTGGAGACGAGAGTTTTTACAACACCTTCAACTGTTTCCGAAGTGGCGCCAGCGGTCCGAAAATCTGGAGGTGGGCAGTTTGGTCCTCTTGCGCGACGAACTACAACCACCGGCAAAATGGATGATGGGCCGCGTCGAACGCGTTCATCCAGGGAAAGACGGCGAAACTAGAGTGGTAACGCTACGCACTATTAACGGCTCAGTGACGAGACCAATCGTCAAACTGTGCCCCCTCCCAGTTCCGACCGCTGACGTCACTCAACGCGACGCTTCAGAAATCAAGAAAAAATAGATTCCGCGTCGTTTCGTAAGATTAAGCTATTCACGGCGGGCGGTCTCTAAATTCTAACAATTTACTTTATATTGTACTTACATCTTTATACTTACCTTGAATTTATCGCTTTGCTTTACGTTAATTGCTATTGTCCGTCCGCGCGTTGCTTCATTTGCGTTTCTCTTGTCACTGCAATCTTATTGTCGCACAAGCACTTTCCTACGAATTTCTGTTCACTAGTCTAACACCTTACGGTTCTGTTCCGTTGATTCGGACTTGTAAATATTTTCTGTTTTGTAAATAGTAGTATTAAGGCTTGCGTATACAAGAGAGTGTTTGGGTTATGAATGGAATTCTTCGCTGCACGAAGAAGGCGGGCGGAATGTTCGAACAACGGTTTAAATGTTTTGGAACGAGCGTTCTGTCTCGCTCGCGCGAATGCTGAGCATCTTGGCGAGGGTGACGCGGGGGGGCGGAGGTAGCCTCCAACGATATATGTTTGGTTCCGCGACGATTAACTCTCTCTCGTTGTTCCGAATTGTCCTCAGCAACTTCGGCAAACTAAACGATATTTCGCTTTTGAGACATTCTCGCGATTACTTAGACGAACAGTAGCACGTACTGCTTCGGAGACTTCTATTTTTTATTTTTTAATAAGTTACTTGGTTAAATTAAAGGACATTTTTTGATTTGTGTGTGTGTTGTACGATTTAAGTTTAATACTTTTGACAAATGTACAGTTCTCTTTGCGTTTAAATATAAGTTTATTGTTCCGTCGGAAGTCCGGCAAAACCTATCGTTTTTTTATTTCCTCGGGAACAATATCTAACTCCGCGAGATTCTCGTCAAGAGCGATATTGCCCCAACATTATGCTTATATGATCGATAGAACGACAATTACTATACTTATTACTCTTATTATTATGAATCTAACTCATATTATTAGCCATATTATGCTTATATGATCGATAGAACGACAAATACTATACTTATTGCTCTTATTATTATGAGTCTAACTCATATTATTAGCCATGTTATGCTTATATGATCGATAGAACGACAAATACTATACTTATTACTCTTATTATTATCAATCTAACTCATATTATTAACCATATTATGCAGATATGATCGATAGAACGACCAATACTATACTTATTACGCTTATTATTATCAATCTAACTCATATTATTAACCATATTATGCAGATATGATCGATAGAACTACAATTACTATACTTATTACACTCACTATTATCAATCTAACTCATATTATTAACCATATTATGCAGATATGATCGATAGCACGACATTTACTATACTTATTACTCTTATTATTATCAACCTAACTCATATTATTAGCCATATTATGCTTATATGATCGATAGAACGACAATTACTATACTTATTATTCTTATTTTTATCAACCCAACTCATATTATTCGCCATATTATGCTTAAATGATCGATAGAACGACAATTACTATACTTATTACTCTTATTATTATGAATCTTACTCATATTATTAGCCATATTATGCTTATATGATCGATAGAACGACAATTACTATACTTATTACTGTTATTATTATGAATCTGACTCATATTATTAGCCATATTATGCTTATATGATCGATAGACCTACAATTACTATACTCATTACTCTTATTATTATCAAGCCAACTTATATTATTACCCGTATTATGCTGATATGATCGATAGAACGACATTCACTATACTTATTACACTCACTATTATCAATCTAACTCATATTATTAACCATATTATGCAGATATGATCGATAGAACGACAATTACTATACTTATTACTCTTATTATTATCATTCAAACTCATATTATTAACCATATTAAGCAGATATGATCGATAGAGCTACAATTACTATACTCATTACTCTTATTATTATCAATCTAACTCATATTATTAACCATATTATGCAGATATGATCGATCGAACGACAATTACTATACTTTTTACACTTATTATTATCAATCTAACTCATATTATTAGCCATATTATGCTTATATGATCGATAGAACGACAATTACTATACTTATTACTCTTATTATTATGAATCTAACTCATATTATTAGCCATATTATGCTTATATGATCGATAGAACGACAAATACTATACTTATTGCTCTTATTATTATGAGTCTAACTCATATTATTAGCCATATTATGCTTATATGATCGATAGAACGACAAATACTATACTTATTACTCTTATTATTATCAATCTAACTCATATTATTAACCATATTATGCAGATATGATCGATAGAACGACCAATACTATACTTATTACGCTTATTATTATCAATCTAACTCATATTATTAACCATATTATGCAGATATGATCGATAGAACTACAATTACTATACTTATTACACTCACTATTATCAATCTAACTCATATTATTAACCATATTATGCAGATATGATCGATAGCACGACATTTACTATACTTATTACTCTTATTATTATCAACCTAACTCATATTATTAGCCATATTATGCTTATATGATCGATAGAACGACAATTACTATACTTATTATTCTTATTTTTATCAACCCAACTCATATTATTCGCCATATTATGCTTAAATGATCGATAGAACGACAATTACTATACTTATTACTCTTATTATTATGAATCTTACTCATATTATTAGCCATATTATGCTTATATGATCGATAGAACGAGAATTACTATACTCACTACTCTTAGTATTATCAATCTAACTCATATTATTAGCCATATTATGCTTATATTATCGATAGAACGACAATTACTATACTTATTACTGTTATTATAATCAATCTAACTCATATTATTAGCCATATTATGCTTAAATGATCGATAGAACGACAATTACTATACTCATTACTCTTATTATTATCAATCTAACTCATATTATTAGCCATATTATGCTTAAATGGTCGATAGAACTACAAATACTATACACATTACTCTTATTATTATCAATCCAACTCATATTATTAGCCATATTATGCTTATATGTTCGATAGAATGAGAATTACTATACTCACTACTCTTAGTATTATCACTCTAACTCATATTATTAGCCTTATTATACTTATATGATCGATAGAACGACAATTACTGTACTTATTACTCTTATTATTATCAATCTAACTCATATTATTAGCCATATTATGCTTATATGATCGATAGAACGAGAATTACTATACTCACTACTCTTAGTATTATCAATCTAACTCATATTATTAGCCATATTATGGTTATATTATCGATAGAACGACAATTACTATACTTATTACTGTTATTATTATGAATCTAAGTCATATTATTAACTATATTATGCAGATATGATCGATAGAACTGCAATTACTATACTCATTACTCTTATTATTATCTATCTAACTCATATTATTAGCCATATTATGCTTATATGATCGATAGAATGAGAATTACTATACTCACTACTCTTAGTATTATCAATCTAACTCATATTATTAGCCATATTATGCTTATATGATCGATAGAACGAGAATTACTATACTCACTACTCTTAGTATTATCAATCTAACTCATATTATTAGCCATATTATGCTTATATTATCGATAGAACGACAATTACTATACTTATTACTGTTATTATTATGAATCTAAGTCATATTATTAACTATATTATGCAGATATGATCGATAGAACTGCAATTACTATACTCATTACTCTTATTATTATCTATCTAACTCATATTATTAGCCATATTATGCTTATATGATCGATAGAATGAGAATTACTATACTCACTACTCTTAGTATTATCAATCTAACTCATATTATTAGCCATATTATGCTTATATGATCGATAGAACGACAATTACTATACTCACTACTCTTAGTATTATCAATGTAACTCATATTATTAGCCTTATTATGCTTATATGATCGATAGAACGAGAATTACTATACTCACTACTCTTAGTATTATCAATCTAACTCATATTATTAGCCATATTATGCTTATATGATCGATAGAACGACAATTACTATACTTATTATTCTTATTTTTATCAACCCAACTCATAGTATTCGCCATATTATGCTTAAATGATCGATAGAACGACAATTACTATACTTATTACTCTTATTATTATGAATCTTACTCATATTATTAGCCATATTATGCTTATATGATCGATAGAACGACAATTACTATACTTATTACTGTTATTATTATGAATCTGACTCATATTATTAGCCATATTATGCTTATATGATCGATAGACCTACAATTACTATACTCATTACTCTTATTATTATCAATCCAACTTATATTATTACCCGTATTATGCTGATATGATCGATAGAACGACATTCACTATACTTATTACACTCACTATTATCAATCTAACTCATATTATTAACCATATTATGCAGATATGATCGATAGAACGACAATTACTATACTTATTACTCTTATTATTATCATTCAAACTCATATTATTAACCATATTAAGCAGATATGATCGATAGAGCTACAATTACTATACTCATTACTCTTATTATTATCAATCTAACTCATATTATTAACCATATTATGCAGATATGATCGATCGAACGACAATTACTATACTTTTTACACTTATTATTATCAATCTAACTCATATTATTAGCCATATTATGCTTATATGATCGATAGAACGACAATTACTATACTTATTACTCTTATTATTATGAATCTAACTCATATTATTAGCCATATTATGCTTATATGATCGATAGAACGACAAATACTATACTTATTGCTCTTATTATTATGAGTCTAACTCATATTATTAGCCATATTATGCTTATATGATCGATAGAACGACAAATACTATACTTATTACTCTTATTATTATCAATCTAACTCATATTATTAACCATATTATGCAGATATGATCGATAGAACGACCAATACTATACTTATTACGCTTATTATTATCAATCTAACTCATATTATTAACCATATTATGCAGATATGATCGATAGAACTACAATTACTATACTTATTACACTCACTATTATCAATCTAACTCATATTATTAACCATATTATGCAGATATGATCGATAGCACGACATTTACTATACTTATTACTCTTATTATTATCAACCTAACTCATATTATTAGCCATATTATGCTTATATGATCGATAGAACGACAATTACTATACTTATTATTCTTATTTTTATCAACCCAACTCATATTATTCGCCATATTATGCTTAAATGATCGATAGAACGACAATTACTATACTTATTACTCTTATTATTATGAATCTTACTCATATTATTAGCCATATTATGCTTATATGATCGATAGAACGACAATTACTATACTTATTACTGTTATTATTATGAATCTGACTCATATTATTAGCCATATTATGCTTATATGATCGATAGACCTACAATTACTATACTCATTACTCTTATTATTATCAATCCAACTTATATTATTACCCGTATTATGCTGATATGATCGATAGAACGACATTCACTATACTTATTACACTCACTATTATCAATCTAACTCATATTATTAACCATATTATGCAGATATGATCGATAGAACGACAATTACTATACTTATTACTCTTATTATTATCATTCAAACTCATATTATTAACCATATTAAGCAGATATGATCGATAGAGCTACAATTACTATACTCATTACTCTTATTATTATCAATCTAACTCATATTATTAACCATATTATGCAGATATGATCGATCGAACGACAATTACTATACTTTTTACACTTATTATTATCAATCTAACTCATATTATTAGCCATATTATGCTTATATGATCGATAGAACGACAATTACTATACTTATTACTCTTATTATTATGAATCTAACTCATATTATTAGCCATATTATGCTTATATGATCGATAGAACGACAAATACTATACTTATTGCTCTTATTATTATGAGTCTAACTCATATTATTAGCCATGTTATGCTTATATGATCGATAGAACGACAAATACTATACTTATTACTCTTATTATTATCAATCTAACTCATATTATTAACCATATTATGCAGATATGATCGATAGAACGACCAATACTATACTTATTACGCTTATTATTATCAATCTAACTCATATTATTAACCATATTATGCAGATATGATCGATAGAACTACAATTACTATACTTATTACACTCACTATTATCAATCTAACTCATATTATTAACCATATTATGCAGATATGATCGATAGCACGACATTTACTATACTTATTACTCTTATTATTATCAACCTAACTCATATTATTAGCCATATTATGCTTATATGATCGATAGAACGACAATTACTATACTTATTATTCTTATTTTTATCAACCCAACTCATATTATTCGCCATATTATGCTTAAATGATCGATAGAACGACAATTACTATACTTATTACTCTTATTATTATGAATCTTACTCATATTATTAGCCATATTATGCTTATATGATCGATAGAACGACAATTACTATACTTATTACTGTTATTATTATGAATCTGACTCATATTATTAGCCATATTATGCTTATATGATCGATAGACCTACAATTACTATACTCATTACTCTTATTATTATCAAGCCAACTTATATTATTACCCGTATTATGCTGATATGATCGATAGAACGACATTCACTATACTTATTACACTCACTATTATCAATCTAACTCATATTATTAACCATATTATGCAGATATGATCGATAGAACGACAATTACTATACTTATTACTCTTATTATTATCATTCAAACTCATATTATTAACCATATTAAGCAGATATGATCGATAGAGCTACAATTACTATACTCATTACTCTTATTATTATCAATCTAACTCATATTATTAACCATATTATGCAGATATGATCGATCGAACGACAATTACTATACTTTTTACACTTATTATTATCAATCTAACTCATATTATTAGCCATATTATGCTTATATGATCGATAGAACGACAATTACTATACTTATTACTCTTATTATTATGAATCTAACTCATATTATTAGCCATATTATGCTTATATGATCGATAGAACGACAAATACTATACTTATTGCTCTTATTATTATGAGTCTAACTCATATTATTAGCCATATTATGCTTATATGATCGATAGAACGACAAATACTATACTTATTACTCTTATTATTATCAATCTAACTCATATTATTAACCATATTATGCAGATATGATCGATAGAACGACCAATACTATACTTATTACGCTTATTATTATCAATCTAACTCATATTATTAACCATATTATGCAGATATGATCGATAGAACTACAATTACTATACTTATTACACTCACTATTATCAATCTAACTCATATTATTAACCATATTATGCAGATATGATCGATAGCACGACATTTACTATACTTATTACTCTTATTATTATGAATCTTACTCATATTATTAGCCATATTATGCTTATATGATCGATAGAACGACGATTACTATACTTATTACTGTTATTATTATGAATCTGACTCATATTATTAGCCATGTTATGCTTATATGATCGATAGACCTACAATTACTATACTCATTACTCTTATTATTATCAATCCAACTTATATTATTACCCGTATTATGCTGATATGATCGATAGAACGACATTCACTATACTTATTACACTCACTATTATCAATCTAACTCATATTATTAACCATATTATGCAGATATGATCGATAGAACGACAATTACTATACTTATTACTCTTATTATTATCATTCAAACTCATATTATTAACCATATTAAGCAGATATGATCGATAGAGCTACAATTACTATACTCATTACTCTTATTATTATCAATCTAACTCATATTATTAACCATATTATGCAGATATGATCGATCGAACGACAATTACTATACTTTTTACACTTATTATTATCAATCTAACTCATATTATTAGCCATATTATGCTTATATGATCGATAGAACGACAATTACTATACTTATTACTCTTATTATTATGAATCTAACTCATATTATTAGCCATATTATGCTTATATGATCGATAGAACGACAAATAGTATACTTATTGCTCTTATTATTATGAGTCTAACTCATATTATTAGCCATATTATGCTTATATGATCGATAGAACGACAAATACTATACTTATTACTCTTATTATTATCACTCTAACTCATATTATTAACCATATTATGCAGATATGATCGATAGAACGACCAATACTATACTTATTACGCTTATTATTATCAATCTAACTCATATTATTAACCATATTATGCTTATATGATCGATAGAACGACAATTACTATACTTATTACTCTTATTATTATCAATCTAACTCATATTATTAGCCATATTGTGCTTATATGAGCGAAAGAACGACAATTACTATATTTATTGCACTCACTATTATCAATCTAACTCACATTATTAGCCATATTATGCTTATATGATCGATAGTACGACAATTACTATCCTCATTACTCTTATTATTATCAATCTAACTCATATTATTAACCATATTGTGCAGATATGATCGATCGAACGACAATTACTATACTTATTACTCTTATTATTATGAATCTAACTCATATTATTAGCCATATTATGCTTATATTATCGACAGATCGACAATTACTATACTTATTACTGTTATTATTATCAATCTAACTCATATTATTAGCCATATCATGCTTATATGATCGATAGAATGAGAATTACTACACTCACTACTCTTAGTATTATCACTCTAACTCATATTATTAGCCATATTATGCTTATATGATCGAGAGAACGACAATTACTATACTTATTACTCTTATTATTATCAATCTAACTCATATTATTAGCCATATTATGCTTATATGATCGATAGAACGAGAATTACTATACTCACTACTCTTAGTATTATCAACCTAACTCATATTATTAGCCATATTATGGTTATATTATCGGTAGAACGACAATTACTATACTTATTACTGTTATTATTATGAATCTAACTCATATTATTAACCATATTATGCAGATATGATCGATAGAACTACAATTACTATACTGATTACTCTTATTATTATCTATCTAACTCATATTATTAGCCATATTATGCTTATATGATCGATAGAATGAGAATTACTATACTCACTACTCTTAGTATTATCAATCTAACTCATATTATTAGCCATATTATGCTTATATGATCGATAGAACGAGAATTACTATACTCACTACTCTTAGTATTATCAATCTAACTCATATTATTAGCCATATTATGCTTATATTATCGATAGAACGACAATTACTATACTTATTACTGTTATTATAATCAATCTAACTCATATTATTAGCCATATTATGCTTAAATGATCGATAGAACGACAATTACTATACTCATTACTCTTATTATTATCAATCTAACTCATATTATTAGCCATATTATGCTTAAATGGTCGATAGAACTACAAATACTATACACATTACTCTTATTATTATCAATCCAACTCATATTATTAGCCATATTATGCTTATATGTTCGATAGAATGAGAATTACTATACTCACTACTCTTAGTATTATCACTCTAACTCATATTATTAGCCTTATTATACTTATATGATCGATAGAACGACAATTACTGTACTTATTACTCTTATTATTATCAATCTAACTCATATTATTAGCCATATTATGCTTATATGATCGATAGAACGAGAATTACTATACTCACTACTCTTAGTATTATCAATCTAACTCATATTATTAGCCATATTATGGTTATATTATCGATAGAACGACAATTACTATACTTATTACTGTTATTATTATGAATCTAAGTCATATTATTAACTATATTATGCAGATATGATCGATAGAACTGCAATTACTATACTCATTACTCTTATTATTATCTATCTAACTCATATTATTAGCCATATTATGCTTATATGATCGATAGAATGAGAATTACTATACTCACTACTCTTAGTATTATCAATCTAACTCATATTATTAGCCATATTATGCTTATATGATCGATAGAACGAGAATTACTATACTCACTACTCTTAGTATTATCAATCTAACTCATATTATTAGCCATATTATGCTTATATTATCGATAGAACGACAATTACTATACTTATTACTGTTATTATAATCAATCTAACTCATATTATTAGCCATATTATGCTTAAATGATCGATAGAACGACAATTACTATACTCATTACTCTTATTATTATCAATCTAACTCATATTATTAGCCATATTATGCTTAAATGGTCGATAGAACTACAAATACTATACACATTACTCTTATTATTATCAATCCAACTCATATTATTAGCCATATTATGCTTATATGATCGATAGAATGAGAATTACTATACTCACTACTCTTAGTATTATCACTCTAACTCATATTATTAGCCTTATTATACTTATATGATCGATAGAACGACAATTACTGTACTTATTACTCTTATTATTATCAATCTAACTCATATTATTAGCCATATTATGCTTATATGATCGATAGAACGAGAATTACTATACTCACTACTCTTAGTATTATCAATCTAACTCATATTATTAGCCATATTATGGTTATATTATCGATAGAACGACAATTACTATACTTATTACTGTTATTATTATGAATCTAAGTCATATTATTAACTATATTATGCAGATATGATCGATAGAACTGCAATTACTATACTCATTACTCTTATTATTATCTATCTAACTCATATTATTAGCCATATTATGCTTATATGATCGATAGAATGAGAATTACTATACTCACTACTCTTAGTATTATCAATCTAACTCATATTATTAGCCATATTATGCTTATATGATCGATAGAACGACAATTACTATACTCACTACTCTTAGTATTATCAATCTAACTCATATTATTAGCCTTATTATGCTTATATGATCGATAGAACGAGAATTACTATACTCACTACTCTTAGTATTATCAATCTAACTCATATTATTAGCCATATTATGCTTATATTATCGATAGAACGACAATTGCTATACTTATTACTGTTATTATTATCAATCTGACTCATATTATTAGCTATATTATGCTTAAATGACCGATAGAACGACAATTACTGTACTTATTACTCTTATTATTATCAATCTAACTCATATTATTAGCCATATTATGCTTATATTATCGACAGATCGACAATTACTATACTTATTATTGTTATTATTATCAATCTAACTCATATTATTAACCATATTAAGCAGATATGATCGATAGAGCTACAATTACTATACTCATTACTCTTATTATTATCAATCTAACTCATATTATTAACCATATTATGCAGATATGATCGATCGAACGACAATTACTATACTTTTTACACTTATTATTATCAATCTAACTCATATTATTAGCCATATTATGCTTATATGATCGATAGAACGACAATTACTATACTTATTACTCTTATTATTATGAATCTAACTCATATTATTAGCGATATTATGCTTATATGATCGATAGAACGACAAATAGTATACTTATTGCTCTTATTATTATGAGTCTAACTCATATTATTAGCCATATTATGCTTATATGATCGATAGAACGACAAATACTATACTTATTACTCTTATTATTATCACTCTAACTCATATTATTAACCATATTATGCAGATATGATCGATAGAACGACCAATACTATACTTATTACGCTTATTATTATCAATCTAACTCATATTATTAACCATATTATGCTTATATGATCGATAGAACGACAATTACTATACTTATTACTGTTATTATTATCAATCTAACTCATATTATTAGCCATATTGTGCTTATATGAGCGAAAGAACGACAATTACTATATTTATTGCACTCACTATTATCAATCTAACTCACATTATTAGCCATATTATGCTTATATGATCGATAGTACGACAATTACTATCCTCATTACTCTTATTATTATCAATCTAACTCATATTATTAACCATATTGTGCAGATATGATCGATCGAACGACAATTACTATACTTATTACTCTTATTATTATGAATCTAACTCATATTATTAGCCATATTATGCTTATATTATCGACAGATCGACAATTACTATACTTATTACTGTTATTATTATCAATCTAACTCATATTATTAGCCATATCATGCTTATATGATCGATAGAATGAGAATTACTACACTCACTACTCTTAGTATTATCACTCTAACTCATATTATTAGCCATATTATGCTTATATGATCGAGAGAACGACAATTACTATACTTATTACTCTTATTATTATCAATCTAACTCATATTATTAGCCATATTATGCTTATATGATCGATAGAACGAGAATTACTATACTCACTACTCTTAGTATTATCAACCTAACTCATATTATTAGCCATATTATGGTTATATTATCGGTAGAACGACAATTACTATACTTATTACTGTTATTATTATGAATCTAACTCATATTATTAACCATATTATGCAGATATGATCGATAGAACTACAATTACTATACTGATTACTCTTATTATTATCTATCTAACTCATATTATTAGCCATATTATGCTTATATGATCGATAGAATGAGAATTACTATACTCACTACTCTTAGTATTATCAATCTAACTCATATTATTAGCCATATTATGCTTATATGATCGATAGAACGAGAATTACTATACTCACTACTCTTAGTATTATCAATCTAACTCATATTATTAGCCATATTATGCTTATATTATCGATAGAACGACAATTACTATACTTATTACTGTTATTATAATCAATCTAACTCATATTATTAGCCATATTATGCTTAAATGATCGATAGAACGACAATTACTATACTCATTACTCTTATTATTATCAATCTAACTCATATTATTAGCCATATTATGCTTAAATGGTCGATAGAACTACAAATACTATACACATTACTCTTATTATTATCAATCCAACTCATATTATTAGCCATATTATGCTTATATGTTCGATAGAATGAGAATTACTATACTCACTACTCTTAGTATTATCACTCTAACTCATATTATTAGCCTTATTATACTTATATGATCGATAGAACGACAATTACTGTACTTATTACTCTTATTATTATCAATCTAACTCATATTATTAGCCATATTATGCTTATATGATCGATAGAACGAGAATTACTATACTCACTACTCTTAGTATTATCAATCTAACTCATATTATTAGCCATATTATGGTTATATTATCGATAGAACGACAATTACTATACTTATTACTGTTATTATTATGAATCTAAGTCATATTATTAACTATATTATGCAGATATGATCGATAGAACTGCAATTACTATACTCATTACTCTTATTATTATCTATCTAACTCATATTATTAGCCATATTATGCTTATATGATCGATAGAATGAGAATTACTATACTCACTACTCTTAGTATTATCAATCTAACTCATATTATTAGCCATATTATGCTTATATGATCGATAGAACGAGAATTACTATACTCACTACTCTTAGTATTATCAATCTAACTCATATTATTAGCCATATTATGCTTATATTATCGATAGAACGACAATTACTATACTTATTACTGTTATTATAATCAATCTAACTCATATTATTAGCCATATTATGCTTAAATGATCGATAGAACGACAATTACTATACTCATTACTCTTATTATTATCAATCTAACTCATATTATTAGCCATATTATGCTTAAATGGTCGATAGAACTACAAATACTATACACATTACTCTTATTATTATCAATCCAACTCATATTATTAGCCATATTATGCTTATATGATCGATAGAATGAGAATTACTATACTCACTACTCTTAGTATTATCACTCTAACTCATATTATTAGCCTTATTATACTTATATGATCGATAGAACGACAATTACTGTACTTATTACTCTTATTATTATCAATCTAACTCATATTATTAGCCATATTATGCTTATATGATCGATAGAACGAGAATTACTATACTCACTACTCTTAGTATTATCAATCTAACTCATATTATTAGCCATATTATGGTTATATTATCGATAGAACGACAATTACTATACTTATTACTGTTATTATTATGAATCTAAGTCATATTATTAACTATATTATGCAGATATGATCGATAGAACTGCAATTACTATACTCATTACTCTTATTATTATCTATCTAACTCATATTATTAGCCATATTATGCTTATATGATCGATAGAATGAGAATTACTATACTCACTACTCTTAGTATTATCAATCTAACTCATATTATTAGCCATATTATGCTTATATGATCGATAGAACGACAATTACTATACTCACTACTCTTAGTATTATCAATCTAACTCATATTATTAGCCTTATTATGCTTATATGATCGATAGAACGAGAATTACTATACTCACTACTCTTAGTATTATCAATCTAACTCATATTATTAGCCATATTATGCTTATATTATCGATAGAACGACAATTACTATACTTATTACTGTTATTATTATCAATCTGACTCATATTATTAGCTATATTATGCTTAAATGACCGATAGAACGACAATTACTGTACTTATTACTCTTATTATTATCAATCTAACTCATATTATTAGCCATATTATGCTTATATTATCGACAGATCGACAATTACTATACTTATTATTGTTATTATTATCAATCTAACTCATATTATTAACCATATTATGCAGATATGATCGATCGAACGACAATTACTATACTTATTACTCTTATTATTATGAATCTAACTCATATTATTAGCCATATTATGCTTATATTATCGACAGATCGACAATTACTATACTTATTATTGTTATTATTATCAATCTAACTCATATTATTAGCCATATAATGCTTATATGATCGATAGAATGAGAATTACTACACTCACTACTCTTAGTATTATCACTCTAACTCATATTATTAGCCATATTATGCTTATATGATCGAGAGAACGACAATTACTATACTTATTACTCTTATTATTATCAATCTAACTCATATCATTAGCCATATTATGCTTATATGATCGATAGAACGAGAATTACTATACTCACTACTCTTAGTATTATCAACCTAACTCATATTATTAGCCATATTATGGTTATATTATCGGTAGAACGACAATTACTATACTTCAAACTGTTATTATTATGAATCTAACTCATATTATTAACCATATTATGCAGATATGATCGATAGAACTACAATTACTATACTCATTACTCTTATTATTATCTATCTAACTCATATTATTAGCCATATTATGCTTATATGATCGATAGAATGAGAATAACTATACTCACTACTCTTAGTATTATCAATCTAACTCATATTATTAGCCATATTATGCTTATATGATCGATAGAACGAGAATTACTATACTCACTGCTCTTAGTATTATCAATCTAACTCATATTATTAGCCATATTATGCTTATATTATCGATAGAACGACAATTACTATACTTATTACTGTTATTATTATCAATCTAACTCATATTATTAGCCATATTATGCTTAAATGATCGATAGAACGACAATTACTATACTCATTACTCTTATTATTATCAATCTAACTCATATTATTAGCCATATTATGCTTAAATGATCGATAGAACTACAATTACTATACTCATTACTCTTATTATTATCAATCTAACTCATATTATTAGCCATATTATGCTTATATGATCGATAGAACAAGAATTACTATACTCACTACTCTTAGTATTATCAATCCAACTCATATTATTAGCCATATTATGCTTATATGATCGATAGAACGACAATTACTATAGTTATTACTCTTATTATTATCAATCTAACTCATGTTATTAGCCATATTGTGCTAATATGAGCGATAGAACGACAATTACTATATTTATTACACTCACTATTATCAATCTAACTCATATTATTAACCATATTATGCAGATATGATCGATAGAACGACAATTACTATACTTATTACTCTTATTATTATCAATCTAACTCGTATTATTAGCCATATTATGCTTATATGATCGATAGAACGACAAATACTATAATTATTACTCTTATTATTATCAACCTAACTCATATTATTAGCCATATTATGCTTATATGATCGATAGAACGATAATTACTATACTCACTACTCTTAGTATTATCAATCTAACTCATATCATTAGCCATATTATGCTTATATTATCGATAGAACGACAATTACTGTACTTATTACTGCTATTATTATCAATCTAACTCATATTATTAGCCATATTATGCTTATATGATCGATGGAATGAGAATTACTATACTCACTACTCTTAGTATTATCACTCTAACTCATATTATTAGCCATATTATGCTTATATGATCGAGAGAACGAAAATTACTATACTTATTACTCTTATTATTATCAATCTAACTCATATCATTAGCCATATTATGCTTATATTATCGATAGAACGACAATTACTGTACTTATTACTGCTATTATTATCAATCTAACTCATATTATTAGCCATATTATGCTTATATGATCGATAGAACGACAATTACTATACTTATTACTCTTATTATTATCAATCCAACTTATATTATTACCCGTATTATGCTGATATGATCGATAGAACGACATTCACTATACTTATTACACTCACTATTATCAATCTAACTCATATTATTAACCATATTATGCAGATATGATCGATAGAACAACAATTACTATACTCATTACTCTTATTATTATCAATCTAACTTATGCTATTAGCCAATATTATGGTTATATGATCGATATAACGACAATTACTATACTTATTACTCTTCTTATTATGAATCTGACTCATATTATTAGCATATTATGCTTATATGATCGATAGACCTACAATTACTATACTCATTACTCTTATTATTATCAATCCAACTCATATTATTACCCGTATTATGCTGATATGATCGATAGAACGACATTCACTATACTTATTACACTCACTATTATCAATCTAACTCATATTATTAACCATATTATGCAGATATGATCGATAGAACGACAATTACTATACTTATTACTCTTATTATTATCATTCTAACTCATATTATTAACCATATTAAGCAGATATGATCGATAGAGCTGCAATTACTATACTCATTACTCTTATTATTATCAATCTAACTCATGCTATTAGCCATATTATGGTTATATGATCGATATAACGACAATTACTATACTTATTACTCTTATTATTATCAATCTAACTCATATTATTAGCCATATTATGCTTATATGATCGATAGAACGACAATTACTATACTTATTACTCTTATTATTATCAATCTAACTCATATTATTAGCCATATTGTGCTTATATGAGCGATAGAACGACAATTACTATATTTATTGCACTCACTATTATCAATCTAACTCACATTATTAGCCATATTATGCTTATATGATCGATAGTACGACAATTACTATCCTCATTACTCTTATTATTATCAATCTAACTCATATTATTAACCATATTATGCAGATATGATCGATCGAACGACAATTACTATACTTTTTACTCTTATTATTATGAATCTAACTCATATTATTAGCCATATTATGCTTATATTATCGACAGATCGACAATTACTATACTTATTACTGTTATTATTATCAATCTAACTCATATTATTAGCCATATTATGCTTAAATGATCGATAGAACGACAATTACTATACTCATTACTCTTATTATTATCAATCTAACTCATATTATTAGCCATATTATGCTTAAATGATCGATAGAACTACAATTACTATACTCATTACTCTTATTATTATGAATCTAACTCATATTATTAGCCATATTATGCTTATATGATCGATAGAACAAGAATTACTATACTCACTACTTTTAGTATTATCAATCTAACTCATATTATTAGCCATATTATGCTTATATTCTCGATAGAACGACAATTACTATACTTATTACTGTTATTATTATCAATCTAACTCATATTATTAGCCATATTAAGCTTATATGATCGATAGAACGACAATTACTATAGTTATTACTCTTATTATTATCAATCTAACTCATATTATTAGCCATATTATGCTTATATGATCGATAGAACGAGAATTACTATACTCACTACTCTTAGTATTATCACTCTAACTCATATTATTAGCCATATTATGCTTATATGATCGATAGAACGACAATTAATATACTTATTACTCTTATTATTATGAATCTAACTCATATTATTAGCCATATTATGCTTATATGATCGATAGAACGACAAATACTATACTTATTGCTCTTATTATTATGAGTCTAACTCATATTATTAGCCATATTATGCTTATATGATCGATAGAACGACAAATACTATACTTATTACTCTTATTATTATCAATCTAACTCATATTATTAACCATATTATGCAGATATGATCGATAGAACGACCAATACTATACTTATTACGCTTATTATTATCAATCTAACTCATATTATTAACCATATTATGCAGATATGATCGATAGAACTACAATTACTATACTTATTACACTCACTATTATCAATCTAACTCATATTATTAACCATATTATGCAGATATGATCGATAGCACGACATTTACTATACTTATTACTCTTATTATTATCAACCTAACTCATATTATTAGCCATATTATGCTTATATGATCGATAGAACGACAATTACTATACTTATTATTCTTATTTTTCTCAACCCAACTCATATTATTCGCCATATTATGCTTAAATGATCGATAGAACGACAATTACTATACTTATTACTCTTATTATTATGAATCTTACTCATATTATTAGCCATATTATGCTTATATGATCGATAGAACGACAATTACTATACTTATTACTGTTATTATTATGAATCTGACTCATATTATTAGCCATATTATGCTTATATGATCGATAGACCTACAATTACTATACTCATTACTCTTATTATTATCAATCCAACTCATATTATTACCCGTATTATGCTGATATGATCGATAGAACGACATTCACTATACTTATTACACTCACTATTATCAATCTAACTCATATTATTAACCATATTATGCAGATATGATCGATAGAACGACAATTACTATACTTATTACTCTTATTATTATCATTCTAACTCATATTATTAACCATATTAAGCAGATATGATCGATAGAGCTACAATTACTATACTCATTACTCTTATTATTATCAATCTAACTCATGCTATTAGCCATATTATGCTTATATGATCGATAGAACGACAATTACTATACTTATTACTCTTATTATTATCAATCTAACTCATATTATTAGCCATATTGTGCTTATATGAGCGATAGAACGACAATTACTATATTTATTGCACTCACTATTATCAATCTAACTCACATTATTAGCCATATTATGCTTATATGATCGACAGTACGACAATTACTATCCTCATTACTCTTATTATTATCAATCTAACTCATATTATTAACCATATTATGCAGATATGATCGATCGAACGACAATTACTATACTTATTACTCTTATTATTATGAATCTAACTCATATTACTAGCCATATTATGCTTATATTATCGACAGATCGACAATTACTATACTTATTACTGTTATTATTATCAATCTAACTCATATTATTAGCCATATTATGCTTATATGATCGATAGAATGAGAATTACTACACTCACTACTCTTAGTATTATCACTCTAACTCATATTATTAGCCATATTATGCTTCTATGATCGAGAGAACGACAACTACTATACTTATTACTCTTATTATTATCAATCTAACTCATATTATTAGCCATATTATGCTTATATGATCGATAGAACGAGAATTACTATACTCACTACTCTTAGTATTATCAACCTAACTCATATTATTAGCCATATTATGGTTATATTATCGGTAGAACGACAATTACTATACTTATTACTGTTATTATTATGAATCTAACTCATATTATTAACCATATTATGCAGATATGATCGATAGAACTACAATTACTATACTCATTACTCTTATTATTATCTATCTAACTCATATTATTAGCCATATTATGCTTATATGATCGATAGAATGAGAATAACTATACTCACTACTCTTAGTATTATCAATCTAACTCATATTATTAGCCATATTATGCTTATATGATCGATAGGACGACAAATACTATACTTATTGCTCTTATTATTATGAGTCTAACTCATATTATTAGCCATATTATGCTTATATGATCGATAGAACGACAAATACTATACTTATTACTCTTATTATTATCAATCTAACTCATATTATTAACCATATTATGCAGATATGATCGATAGAACGACCAATACTATACTTATTACGCTTATTATTATCAATCTAACTCATATTATTAACCATATTATGCAGATATGATCGATAGAACTACAATTACTATACTTATTACACTCACTATTATCAATCTAACTCATATTATTAACCATATTATGCAGATATGATCGATAGCACGACATTTACTATACTTATTACTCTTATTATTATCAACCTAACTCATATTATTAGCCATATTATGCTTATATGATCGATAGAACGACAATTACTATACTTATTATTCTTATTTTTCTCAACCCAACTCATATTATTCGCCATATTATGCTTAAATGATCGATAGAACGACAATTACTATACTTATTACTCTTATTATTATGAATCTTACTCATATTATTAGCCATATTATGCTTATATGATCGATAGAACGACAATTACTATACTTATTACTGTTATTATTATGAATCTGACTCATATTATTAGCCATATTATGCTTATATGATCGATAGACCTACAATTACTATACTCATTACTCTTATTATTATCAATCCAACTCATATTATTACCCGTATTATGCTGATATGATCGATAGAACGACATTCACTATACTTATTACACTCACTATTATCAATCTAACTCATATTATTAACCATATTATGCAGATATGATCGATAGAACGACAATTACTATACTTATTACTCTTATTATTATCATTCTAACTCATATTATTAACCATATTAAGCAGATATGATCGATAGAGCTACAATTACTATACTCATTACTCTTATTATTATCAATCTAACTCATGCTATTAGCCATATTATGCTTATATGATCGATAGAACGACAATTACTATACTTATTACTCTTATTATTATCAATCTAACTCATATTATTAGCCATATTGTGCTTATATGAGCGATAGAACGACAATTACTATATTTATTGCACTCACTATTATCAATCTAACTCACATTATTAGCCATATTATGCTTATATGATCGACAGTACGACAATTACTATCCTCATTACTCTTATTATTATCAATCTAACTCATATTATTAACCATATTATGCAGATATGATCGATCGAACGACAATTACTATACTTATTACTCTTATTATTATGAATCTAACTCATATTACTAGCCATATTATGCTTATATTATCGACAGATCGACAATTACTATACTTATTACTGTTATTATTATCAATCTAACTCATATTATTAGCCATATTATGCTTATATGATCGATAGAATGAGAATTACTACACTCACTACTCTTAGTATTATCACTCTAACTCATATTATTAGCCATATTATGCTTCTATGATCGAGAGAACGACAATTACTATACTTATTACTCTTATTATTATCAATCTAACTCATATTATTAGCCATATTATGCTTATATGATCGATAGAACGAGAAATACTATACTCACTACTCTTAGTATTATCAACCTAACTCATATTATTAGCCATATTATGGTTATATTATCGGTAGAACGACAATTACTATACTTATTACTGTTATTATTATGAATCTAACTCATATTATTAACCATATTATGCAGATATGATCGATAGAACTACAATTACTATACTCATTACTCTTATTATTATCTATCTAACTCATATTATTAGCCATATTATGCTTATATGATCGATAGAATGAGAATAACTATACTCACTACTCTTAGTATTATCAATCTAACTCATATTATTAGCCATATTATGCTTATATGATCGATAGAACGAGAATTACTATACTCACTACTCTTAGTATTATCAATCTAACTCATATTATTAGCCATATTATGCTTATATTATCGATAGAACGACAATTACTATACTTATTACTGTTATTATTATCAATCTAACTCATATTATTAGCCATATTATGCTTAAATGATCGATAGAACGACAATTACTATACTCATTACTCTTATTATTATCAATCTAACTCATATTATTAGCCATATTATGCTTAAATGATCGATAGAACTACAATTACTATACTCATTACTCTTATTATTATCAATCTAACTCATATTATTAGCCATATTATGCTTATATGATCGATAGAACAAGAATTACTATACTCACTACTCTTAGTATTATCAATCTAACTCATATTATTAGCCATATTATGCTTATATTCTCGATAGAACGACAATTACTATACTTATTACTGTTATTATTATCACTCTAACTCATATTATTAGCCATATTATGCTTATATGATCGATAGAACGACAATTAATATACTTATTACTCTTATTATTATGAATCTAACTCATATTATTAGCCATATTATGCTTATATGATCGATAGAACGACAAATACTATACTTATTGCTCTTATTATTATGAGTCTAACTCATATTATTAGCCATATTATGCTTATATGATCGATAGAACGACAAATACTATACTTATTACTCTTATTATTATCAATCTAACTCATATTATTAACCATATTATGCAGATATGATCGATAGAACGACCAATACTATACTTATTACGCTTATTATTATCAATCTAACTCATATTATTAACCATATTATGCAGATATGATCGATAGAACTACAATTACTATACTTATTACACTCACTATTATCAATCTAACTCATATTATTAACCATATTATGCAGATATGATCGATAGCACGACATTTACTATACTTATTACTCTTATTATTATCAACCTAACTCATATTATTAGCCATATTATGCTTATATGATCGATAGAACGACAATTACTATACTTATTATTCTTATTTTTCTCAACCCAACTCATATTATTCGCCATATTATGCTTAAATGATCGATAGAACGACAATTACTATACTTATTACTCTTATTATTATGAATCTTACTCATATTATTAGCCATATTGTGCTTATATGATCGATCGAACGACAATTACTATACTTATTACTCTTATTATTATAAATCTAACTCATATTATTAGCCATATTATGCTTATATGATCGATAGAACGACAATTACTATACTTATTACTCTTATTATTATGAATCTAACTCATATTATTAGCCATATTATGCAGATATGATCGATAGAACTACAATTACTATACTTATTACACTCACTATTATCAATCTAACTCATATTATTAACCATATTATGCAGATATGATCGATAGCACGACATTTACTATACTTATTACTCTTATTATTATCAACCTAACTCATATTATTAGCCATATTATGCTTATATGATCGATAGAACGACAATTACTATACTTATTATTCTTATTTTTATCAACCCAACTCATATTATTCGCCATATTATGCTTAAATGATCGATAGAACGACAATTACTATACTTATTACTCTTATTATTATGAATCTTACTCATATTATTAGCCATATTATGCTTATATGATCGATAGAACGACAATTACTATACTTATTACTGTTATTATTATGAATCTGACTCATATTATTAGCCATATTATGCTTATATGATCGATAGACCTACAATTACTATACTCATTACTCTTATTATTATCAATCCAACTTATATTATTACCCGTATTATGCTGATATGATCGATAGAACGACATTCACTATACTTATTACACTCACTATTATCAATCTAACTCATATTATTAACCATATTATGCAGATATGATCGATAGAACGACAATTACTATACTTATTACTCTTATTATTATCATTCAAACTCATATTATTAACCATATTAAGCAGATATGATCGATAGAGCTACAATTACTATACTCATTACTCTTATTATTATCAATCTAACTCATATTATTAACCATATTATGCAGATATGATCGATCGAACGACAATTACTATACTTTTTACACTTATTATTATCAATCTAACTCATATTATTAGCCATATTATGGTTATATTATCGGTAGAACGACAATTACTATACTTATTACTGTTATTATTATGAATCTAACTCATATTATTAACCATATTATGCAGATATGATCGATAGAACTACAATTACTATACTCATTACTCTTATTATTATCTATCTAACTCATATTATTAGCCATATTATGCTTATATGATCGATAGAATGAGAATAACTATACTCACTACTCTTAGTATTATCAATCTAACTCATATTATTAGCCATATTATGCTTATATGATCGATAGAACGAGAATTACTATACTCACTACTCTTAGTATTATCAATCTAACTCATATTATTAGCCATATTATGCTTATATTATCGATAGAACGACAATTACTATACTTATTACTGTTATTATTATCAATCTAACTCATATTATTAGCCATATTATGCTTAAATGATCGATAGAACGACAATTACTATACTCATTACTCTTATTATTATCAATCTAACTCATATTATTAGCCATATTATGCTTAAATGATCGATAGAACTACAATTACTATACTCATTACTCTTATTATTATCAATCTAACTCATATTATTAGCCATATTATGCTTATATGATCGATAGAACAAGAATTACTATACTCACTACTCTTAGTATTATCAATCTAACTCATATTATTAGCCATATTATGCTTATATTCTCGATAGAACGACAATTACTATACTTATTACTGTTATTATTATCACTCTAACTCATATTATTAGCCATATTATGCTTATATGATCGATAGAACGACAATTAATATACTTATTACTCTTATTATTATGAATCTAACTCATATTATTAGCCATATTATGCTTATATGATCGATAGAACGACAAATACTATACTTATTGCTCTTATTATTATGAGTCTAACTCATATGATTAGCCATATTATGCTTATATGATCGATAGAACGACAAATACTATACTTATTACTCTTATTATTATCAATCTAACTCATATTATTAACCATATTATGCAGATATGATCGATAGAACAACCAATACTATACTTATTACGCTTATTATTATCAATCTAACTCATATTATTAACCATATTATGCAGATATGATCGATAGAACTACAATTACTATACTTATTACACTCACTATTATCAATCTAACTCATATTATTAACCATATTATGCAGATATGATCGATAGCACGACATTTACTATACTTATTACTCTTATTATTATCAACCTAACTCATATTATTAGCCATATTATGCTTATATGATCGATAGAACGACAATTACTATACTTATTATTCTTATTTTTCTCAACCCAACTCATATTATTCGCCATATTATGCTTAAATGATCGATAGAACGACAATTACTATACTTATTACTCTTATTATTATGAATCTTACTCATATTATTAGCCATATTATGCTTATATGATCGATAGAACGACAATTACTATACTTATTACTGTTATTATTATGAATCTGACTCATATTATTAGCCATATTATGCTTATATGATCGATAGAATGAGAATAACTATACTCACTACTCTTAGTATTATCAATCTAACTCATATTATTAGCCATATTATGCTTATATGATCGATAGAACGAGAATTACTATACTCACTACTCTTAGTATTATCAATCTAACTCATATTATTAGCCATATTATGCTTATATGATCGATAGAACGACAATTAATATACTTATTACTCTTATTATTATGAATCTAACTCATATTATTAGCCATATTATGCTTATATGATCGATAGAACGACAAATACTATACTTATTGCTCTTATTATTATGAGTCTAACTCATATGATTAGCCATATTATGCTTATATGATCGATAGAACGACAAATACTATACTTATTACTCTTATTATTATCAATCTAACTCATATTATTAACCATATTATGCAGATATGATCGATAGAACAACCAATACTATACTTATTACGCTTATTATTATCAATCTAACTCATATTATTAACCATATTATGCAGATATGATCGATAGAACTACAATTACTATACTTATTACACTCACTATTATCAATCTAACTCATATTATTAACCATATTATGCAGATATGATCGATAGCACGACATTTACTATACTTATTACTCTTATTATTATCAACCTAACTCATATTATTAGCCATATTATGCTTATATGATCGATAGAACGACAATTACTATACTTATTATTCTTATTTTTCTCAACCCAACTCATATTATTCGCCATATTATGCTTAAATGATCGATAGAACGACAATTACTATACTTATTACTCTTATTATTATGAATCTTACTCATATTATTAGCCATATTATGCTTATATGATCGATAGAACGACAATTACTATACTTATTACTGTTATTATTATGAATCTGACTCATATTATTAGCCATATTATGCTTATATGATCGATAGAATGAGAATAACTATACTCACTACTCTTAGTATTATCAATCTAACTCATATTATTAGCCATATTATGCTTATATGATCGATAGAACGAGAATTACTATACTCACTACTCTTAGTATTATCAATCTAACTCATATTATTAGCCATATTATGCTTATATTATCGATAGAACGACAATTACTATACTTATTACTGTTATTATTATCAATCTAACTCATATTATTAGCCATATTATGCTTAAATGATCGATAGAACGACAATTACTATACTCATTACTCTTATTATTATCAATCTAACTCATATTATTAGCCATATTATGCTTAAATGATCGATAGAACTACAATTACTATACTCATTACTCTTATTATTATCAATCTAACTCATATTATTAGCCATATTATGCTTATATGATCGATAGAACAAGAATTACTATACTCACTACTCTTAGTATTATCAATCTAACTCATATTATTAGCCATATTATGCTTATATTCTCGATAGAACGACAATTACTATACTTATTACTGTTATTATTATCAATCTAACTCATATTATTAGCCATATTAAGCTTATATGATCGATAGAACGACAATTACTATAGTTATTACTCTTATTATTATCAATCTAACTCATGTTATTAGCCATATTGTGCTAATATGAGCGATAGAACGACAATTACTATATTTATTACACTCACTATTATCAATCTAACTCATATTATTAACCATATTATGCAGATATGATCGATAGAACGACAATTACTATACTTATTACTCTTATTATTATCAATCTAACTCGTATTATTAGCCATATTATGCTTATATGATCGATAGAACGACAATTACTATACTTATTACTCTTATTATTATGAATCTAACTCATATTATTAGCCATATTATGCTTATATGATCGATAGAACGACAAATACTATACCTATTACTCTTATTATTATCAATCTAACTCATATTATTAACCATATCTTGCAGATATGATCGATAGAACTACAATTACTATACTTATTACACTCACTATTATCAATCTAACTCATATTATTAAACATATTATGCAGATATGATCGATAGAACGACAATTACTATACTCATTACTCTTATTATTATCAATCTAACTCATGCTATTAGACATATTATGGTTATATGATCGATATAACGACAATTACTATACTTATTACTCTTATTATTATCAATCTAACTCATATTATTAGCCATATTGTGCTTATATGATCGATCGAACGACAATTACTATACTTATTACTCTTATTATTATAAATCTAACTCATATTATTAGCCATATTATGCTTATATGATCGATAGAACGACAATTACTATACTTATTACTCTTATTATTATGAATCTAACTCATATTATTAGCCATATTATGCAGATATGATCGATAGAACTACAATTACTATACTTATTACACTCACTATTATCAATCTAACTCATATTATTAACCATATTATGCAGATATGATCGATAGCACGACATTTACTATACTTATTACTCTTATTATTATCAACCTAACTCATATTATTAGCCATATTATGCTTATATGATCGATAGAACGACAATTACTATACTTATTATTCTTATTTTTATCAACCCAACTCATATTATTCGCCATATTATGCTTAAATGATCGATAGAACGACAATTACTATACTTATTACTCTTATTATTATGAATCTTACTCATATTATTAGCCATATTATGCTTATATGATCGATAGAACGACAATTACTATACTTATTACTGTTATTATTATGAATCTGACTCATATTATTAGCCATATTATGCTTATATGATCGATAGACCTACAATTACTATACTCATTACTCTTATTATTATCAATCCAACTTATATTATTACCCGTATTATGCTGATATGATCGATAGAACGACATTCACTATACTTATTACACTCACTATTATCAATCTAACTCATATTATTAACCATATTATGCAGATATGATCGATAGAACGACAATTACTATACTTATTACTCTTATTATTATCATTCAAACTCATATTATTAACCATATTAAGCAGATATGATCGATAGAGCTACAATTACTATACTCATTACTCTTATTATTATCAATCTAACTCATATTATTAACCATATTATGCAGATATGATCGATCGAACGACAATTACTATACTTTTTACACTTATTATTATCAATCTAACTCATATTATTAGCCATATTATGCTTATATGATCGATAGAACGACAATTACTATACTTATTACTCTTATTATTATGAATCTAACTCATATTATTAGCCATATTATGCTTATATGATCGATAGAACGACAAATACTATACTTATTGCTCTTATTATTATGAGTCTAACTCATATTATTAGCCATATTATGCTTATATGATCGATAGAACGACAAATACTATACTTATTACTCTTATTATTATCAATATAACTCATATTATTAACCATATTATGCAGATATGATCGATAGAACGACCAATACTATACTTATTACGCTTATTATTATCAATCTAACTCATATTATTAACCATATTATGCAGATATGATCGATAGAACTACAATTACTATACTTATTACACTCACTATTATCAATCTAACTCATATTATTAACCATATTATGCAGATATGATCGATAGCACGACATTTACTATACTTATTACTCTTATTATTATCAACCTAACTCATATTATTAGCCATATTATGCTTATATGATCGATAGAACGACAATTACTATACTTATTATTCTTATTTTTATCAACCCAACTCATATTATTCGCCATATTATGCTTAAATGATCGATAGAACGACAATTACTATACTTATTACTCTTATTATTATGAATCTTACTCATATTATTAGCCATATTATGCTTATATGATCGATAGAACGACAATTACTATACTTATTACTGTTATTATTATGAATCTGACTCATATTATTAGCCATATTATGCTTATATGATCGATAGAATGAGAATAACTATACTCACTACTCTTAGTATTATCAATCTAACTCATATTATTAGCCATATTATGCTTATATGATCGATAGAACGAGAATTACTATACTCACTACTCTTAGTATTATCAATCTAACTCATATTATTAGCCATATTATGCTTATATTATCGATAGAACGACAATTACTATACTTATTACTGTTATTATTATCAATCTAACTCATATTATTAGCCATATTATGCTTAAATGATCGATAGAACGACAATTACTATACTCATTACTCTTATTATTATCAATCTAACTCATATTATTAGCCATATTATGCTTAAATGATCGATAGAACTACAATTACTATACTCATTACTCTTATTATTATCAATCTAACTCATATTATTAGCCATATTATGCTTATATGATCGATAGAACAAGAATTACTATACTCACTACTCTTAGTATTATCAATCTAACTCATATTATTAGCCATATTATGCTTATATTCTCGATAGAACGACAATTACTATACTTATTACTGTTATTATTATCAATCTAACTCATATTATTAGCCATATTAAGCTTATATGATCGATAGAACGACAATTACTATAGTTATTACTCTTATTATTATCAATCTAACTCATGTTATTAGCCATATTGTGCTAATATGAGCGATAGAACGACAATTACTATATTTATTACACTCACTATTATCAATCTAACTCATATTATTAACCATATTATGCAGATATGATCGATAGAACGACAATTACTATACTTATTACTCTTATTATTATCAATCTAACTCGTATTATTAGCCATATTATGCTTATATGATCGATAGAACGACAATTACTATACTTATTACTCTTATTATTATGAATCTAACTCATATTATTAGCCATATTATGCTTATATGATCGATAGAACGACAAATACTATACCTATTACTCTTATTATTATCAATCTAACTCATATTATTAACCATATCTTGCAGATATGATCGATAGAACTACAATTACTATACTTATTACACTCACTATTATCAATCTAACTCATATTATTAAACATATTATGCAGATATGATCGATAGAACGACAATTACTATACTCATTACTCTTATTATTATCAATCTAACTCATGCTATTAGACATATTATGGTTATATGATCGATATAACGACAATTACTATACTTATTACTCTTATTATTATCAATCTAACTCATATTATTAGCCATATTGTGCTTATATGATCGATCGAACGACAATTACTATACTTATTACTCTTATTATTATAAATCTAACTCATATTATTAGCCATATTATGCTTATATGATCGATAGAACGACAATTACTATACTTATTACTCTTATTATTATGAATCTAACTCATATTATTAGCCATATTATGCAGATATGATCGATAGAACTACAATTACTATACTTATTACACTCACTATTATCAATCTAACTCATATTATTAACCATATTATGCAGATATGATCGATAGCACGACATTTACTATACTTATTACTCTTATTATTATCAACCTAACTCATATTATTAGCCATATTATGCTTATATGATCGATAGAACGACAATTACTATACTTATTATTCTTATTTTTATCAACCCAACTCATATTATTCGCCATATTATGCTTAAATGATCGATAGAACGACAATTACTATACTTATTACTCTTATTATTATGAATCTTACTCATATTATTAGCCATATTATGCTTATATGATCGATAGAACGACAATTACTATACTTATTACTGTTATTATTATGAATCTGACTCATATTATTAGCCATATTATGCTTATATGATCGATAGACCTACAATTACTATACTCATTACTCTTATTATTATCAATCCAACTTATATTATTACCCGTATTATGCTGATATGATCGATAGAACGACATTCACTATACTTATTACACTCACTATTATCAATCTAACTCATATTATTAACCATATTATGCAGATATGATCGATAGAACGACAATTACTATACTTATTACTCTTATTATTATCATTCAAACTCATATTATTAACCATATTAAGCAGATATGATCGATAGAGCTACAATTACTATACTCATTACTCTTATTATTATCAATCTAACTCATATTATTAACCATATTATGCAGATATGATCGATCGAACGACAATTACTATACTTTTTACACTTATTATTATCAATCTAACTCATATTATTAGCCATATTATGCTTATATGATCGATAGAACGACAATTACTATACTTATTACTCTTATTATTATGAATCTAACTCATATTATTAGCCATATTATGCTTATATGATCGATAGAACGACAAATACTATACTTATTGCTCTTATTATTATGAGTCTAACTCATATTATTAGCCATATTATGCTTATATGATCGATAGAACGACAAATACTATACTTATTACTCTTATTATTATCAATATAACTCATATTATTAACCATATTATGCAGATATGATCGATAGAACGACCAATACTATACTTATTACGCTTATTATTATCAATCTAACTCATATTATTAACCATATTATGCAGATATGATCGATAGAACTACAATTACTATACTTATTACACTCACTATTATCAATCTAACTCATATTATTAACCATATTATGCAGATATGATCGATAGCACGACATTTACTATACTTATTACTCTTATTATTATCAACCTAACTCATATTATTAGCCATATTATGCTTATATGATCGATAGAACGACAATTACTATACTTATTATTCTTATTTTTATCAACCCAACTCATATTATTCGCCATATTATGCTTAAATGATCGATAGAACGACAATTACTATACTTATTACTCTTATTATTATGAATCTTACTCATATTATTAGCCATATTATGCTTATATGATCGATAGAACGACAATTACTATACTTATTACTGTTATTATTATGAATCTGACTCATATTATTAGCCATATTATGCTTATATGATCGATAGACCTACAATTACTATACTCATTACTCTTATTATTATCAATCCAACTTATATTATTACCCGTATTATGCTGATATGATCGATAGAACGACATTCACTATACTTATTACACTCACTATTATCAATCTAACTCATATTATTAACCATATTATGCAGATATGATCGATAGAACGACAATTACTATACTTATTACTCTTATTATTATCATTCAAACTCATATTATTAACCATATTAAGCAGATATGATCGATAGAGCTACAATTACTATACTCATTACTCTTATTATTATCAATCTAACTCATATTATTAACCATATTATGCAGATATGATCGATCGAACGACAATTACTATACTTTTTACACTTATTATTATCAATCTAACTCATATTATTAGCCATATTATGCTTATATGATCGATAGAACGACAATTACTATACTTATTACTCTTATTATTATGAATCTAACTCATATTATTAGCCATATTATGCTTATATGATCGATAGAACGACAAATACTATACTTATTGCTCTTATTATTATGAGTCTAACTCATATTATTAGCCATATTATGCTTATATGATCGATAGAACGACAAATACTATACTTATTACTCTTATTATTATCAATCTAACTCATATTATGAACCATATTATGCAGATATGATCGATAGAACGACCAATACTATACTTATTACGCTTATTATTATCAATCTAACTCATATTATTAACCATATTATGCAGATATGATCGATAGAACTACAATTACTATACTTATTACACTCACTATTATCAATCTAACTCATATTATTAACCATATTATGCAGATATGATCGATAGCACGACATTTACTATACTTATTACTCTTATTATTATCAACCTAACTCATATTATTAGCCATATTATGCTTATATGATCGATAGAACGACAATTACTATACTTATTATTCTTATTTTTATCAACCCAACTCATATTATTCGCCATATTATGCTTAAATGATCGATAGAACGACAATTACTATACTTATTACTCTTATTATTATGAATCTTACTCATATTATTAGCCATATTATGCTTATATGATCGATAGAACGACAATTACTATACTTATTACTGTTATTATTATGAATCTGACTCATATTATTAGCCATATTATGCTTATATGATCGATAGACCTACAATTACTATACTCATTACTCTTATTATTATCAATCCAACTTATATTATTACCCGTATTATGCTGATATGATCGATAGAACGACATTCACTATACTTATTACACTCACTATTATCAATCTAACTCATATTATTAACCATATTATGCAGATATGATCGATAGAACGACAATTACTATACTTATTACTCTTATTATTATCATTCAAACTCATATTATTAACCATATTAAGCAGATATGATCGATAGAGCTACAATTACTATACTCATTACTCTTATTATTATCAATCTAACTCATATTATTAACCATATTATGCAGATATGATCGATCGAACGACAATTACTATACTTTTTACACTTATTATTATCAATCTAACTCATATTATTAGCCATATTATGCTTATATGATCGATAGAACGACAATTACTATACTTATTACTCTTATTATTATGAATCTAACTCATATTATTAGCCATATTATGCTTATATGATCGATAGAACGACAAATACTATACTTATTGCTCTTATTATTATGAGTCTAACTCATATTATTAGCCATATTATGCTTATATGATCGATAGAACGACAAATACTATACTTATTACTCTTATTATTATCAATCTAACTCATATTATTAACCATATTATGCAGATATGATCGATAGAACGACCAATACTATACTTATTACGCTTATTATTATCAATCTAACTCATATTATTAACCATATTATGCAGATATGATCGATAGAACTACAATTACTATACTTATTACACTCACTATTATCAATCTAACTCATATTATTAACCATATTATGCAGATATGATCGATAGCACGACATTTACTATACTTATTACTCTTATTATTATCAACCTAACTCATATTATTAGCCATATTATGCTTATATGATCGATAGAACGACAATTACTATACTTATTATTCTTATTTTTATCAACCCAACTCATATTATTCGCCATATTATGCTTAAATGATCGATAGAACGACAATTACTATACTTATTACTCTTATTATTATGAATCTTACTCATATTATTAGCCATATTATGCTTATATGATCGATAGAACGACAATTACTATACTTATTACTGTTATTATTATGAATCTGACTCATATTATTAGCCATATTATGCTTATATGATCGATAGACCTACAATTACTATACTCATTACTCTTATTATTATCAATCCAACTTATATTATTACCCGTATTATGCTGATATGATCGATAGAACGACATTCACTATACTTATTACACTCACTATTATCAATCTAACTCATATTATTAACCATATTATGCAGATATGATCGATAGAACGACAATTACTATACTTATTACTCTTATTATTATCATTCAAACTCATATTATTAACCATATTAAGCAGATATGATCGATAGAGCTACAATTACTATACTCATTACTCTTATTATTATCAATCTAACTCATATTATTAACCATATTATGCAGATATGATCGATCGAACGACAATTACTATACTTTTTACACTTATTATTATCAATCTAACTCATATTATTAGCCATATTATGCTTATATGATCGATAGAACGACAATTACTATACTTATTACTCTTATTATTATGAATCTAACTCATATTATTAGCCATATTATGCTTATATGATCGATAGAACGACAAATACTATACTTATTGCTCTTATTATTATGAGTCTAACTCATATTATTAGCCATATTATGCTTATATGATCGATAGAACGACAAATACTATACTTATTACTCTTATTATTATCAATCTAACTCATATTATTAACCATATTATGCAGATATGATCGATAGCACGACATTTACTATACTTATTACTCTTATTATTATCAACCTAACTCATATTATTAGCCATATTATGCTTATATGATCGATAGAACGACAATTACTATACTTATTATTCTTATTTTTATCAACCCAACTCATATTATTCGCCATATTATGCTTAAATGATCGATAGAACGACAATTACTATACTTATTACTCTTATTATTATGAATCTTACTCATATTATTAGCCATATTATGCTTATATGATCGATAGAACGACAATTACTATACTTATTACTCTTATTATTATGAATCTAACTCATATTATTAGCCACATTATGCTTATATGATCGATAGAACTACAATTACTATACTCATTACTCTTATTATTATCAATCCAACTCATATTATTACCCATATTATGCTGATATGATCGATAGAACGACATTCACTATACTTATTACACTCACTATTATCAATCTAACTCATATTATTAACCATATTATGCAGATATGATCGATAGAACGACAATTACTATACTTATTACTCTTATTATTATGAATCTAACTCATATTATTAGCCATATTATGCTTATATTATCGACAGATCGACAATTACTATACTTATTACTGTTATTATTATCAATCTAACTCATATTATTAACCATATTATGCAGATATGATCGATCGAACGACAATTACTATACTTTTTACACTTATTATTATCAATCTAACTCATATTATTAGCCATATTATGCTTATATGATCGATAGAACGACAATTACTATACTTATTACTCTTATTATTATGAATCTAACTCATATTATTAGCCATATTATGCTTATATGATCGATAGAACGACAAATAGTATACTTATTGCTCTTATTATTATGAGTCTAACTCATATTATTAGCCATATTATGCTTATATGATCGATAGAACGACAAATACTATACTTATTACTCTTATTATTATCACTCTAACTCATATTATTAACCATATTATGCAGATATGATCGATAGAACGACCAATACTATACTTATTACGCTTATTATTATCAATCTAACTCATATTATTAACCATATTATGCTTATATGATCGATAGAACGACAATTACTATACTTATTACTCTTATTATTATCAATCTAACTCATATTATTAGCCATATTGTGCTTATATGAGCGAAAGAACGACAATTACTATATTTATTGCACTCACTATTATCAATCTAACTCACATTATTAGCCATATTATGCTTATATGATCGATAGTACGACAATTACTATCCTCATTACTCTTATTATTATCAATCTAACTCATATTATTAACCATATTGTGCAGATATGATCGATCGAACGACAATTACTATACTTATTACTCTTATTATTATGAATCTAACTCATATTATTAGCCATATTATGCTTATATTATCGACAGATCGACAATTACTATACTTATTACTGTTATTATTATCAATCTAACTCATATTATTAGCCATATCATGCTTATATGATCGATAGAATGAGAATTACTACACTCACTACTCTTAGTATTATCACTCTAACTCATATTATTAGCCATATTATGCTTATATGATCGAGAGAACGACAATTACTATACTTATTACTCTTATTATTATCAATCTAACTCATATTATTAGCCATATTATGCTTATATGATCGATAGAACGAGAATTACTATACTCACTACTCTTAGTATTATCAACCTAACTCATATTATTAGCCATATTATGGTTATATTATCGGTAGAACGACAATTACTATACTTATTACTGTTATTATTATGAATCTAACTCATATTATTAACCATATTATGCAGATATGATCGATAGAACTACAATTACTATACTGATTACTCTTATTATTATCTATCTAACTCATATTATTAGCCATATTATGCTTATATGATCGATAGAATGAGAATTACTATACTCACTACTCTTAGTATTATCAATCTAACTCATATTATTAGCCATATTATGCTTATATGATCGATAGAACGAGAATTACTATACTCACTACTCTTAGTATTATCAATCTAACTCATATTATTAGCCATATTATGCTTATATTATCGATAGAACGACAATTACTATACTTATTACTGTTATTATAATCAATCTAACTCATATTATTAGCCATATTATGCTTATATGATCGATAGAACGAGAATTACTATACTCACTACTCTTAGTATTATCAATCTAACTCATATTATTAGCCATATTATGGTTATATTATCGATAGAACGACAATTACTATACTTATTACTGTTATTATTATGAATCTAAGTCATATTATTAACTATATTATGCAGATATGATCGATAGAACTGCAATTACTATACTCATTACTCTTATTATTATCTATCTAACTCATATTATTAGCCATATTATGCTTATATGATCGATAGAATGAGAATTACTATACTCACTACTCTTAGTATTATCAATCTAACTCATATTATTAGCCATATTATGCTTATATGATCGATAGAACGACAATTACTATACTCACTACTCTTAGTATTATCAATCTAACTCATATTATTAGCCTTATTATGCTTATATGATCGATAGAACGAGAATTACTATACTCACTACTCTTAGTATTATCAATCTAACTCATATTATTAGCCATATTATGCTTATATTATCGATAGAACGACAATTACTATACTTATTACTGTTATTATTATCAATCTGACTCATATTATCAGCTATATTATGCTTAAATGACCGATAGAACGACAATTACTGTACTTATTACTCTTATTATTATCAATCTAACTCATATTATTAGCCATATTATGCTTATATGATCGATAGACCTACAATTACTATACTCATTACTCTTATTATTATCAATCCAACTTATATTATTACCCGTATTATGCTGATATGATCGATAGAACGACATTCACTATACTTATTACACTCACTATTATCAATCTAACTCATATTATTAACCATATTATGCAGATATGATCGATAGAACGACAATTACTATACTTATTACTCTTATTATTATCAATCTAACTCATATTATTAGCCATATTATGCTTATATGATCGATAGAACGACAATTACTATACTTATTACTCTTATTATTATCAATCTAACTCATATTATTAGCCATATTGTGCTTATATGAGCGATAGAACGACAATTACTATATTTATTGCACTCACTATTATCAATCTAACTCACATTATTAGCCATATTATGCTTATATGATCGATAGTACGACAATTACTATCCTCATTACTCTTATTATTATCAATCTAACTCATATTATTAACCATATTGTGCAGATATGATCGATCGAACGACAATTACTATACTTATTACTCTTATTATTATGAATCTAACTCATATTATTAGCCATATTATGCTTATATTATCGACAGATCGACAATTACTATACTTATTACTGTTATTATTATCAATCTAACTCATATTATTAGCCATATCATGCTTATATGATCGATAGAATGAGAATTACTACACTCACTACTCTTAGTATTATCACTCTAACCCATATTATTAGCCATATTATGCTTATATGATCGAGAGAACGACAATTACTATACTTATTACTCTTAGTATTATCAATCTAACTCATATTATGAGCCATATTATGCTTATATTATCGATAGAACGACAATTACTATACTTATTACTGTTATTATTATCAATCTAACTCATATTATTAGCCATATTATGCTTAAATGATCGATAGAACGACAATTACTATACTTATTACTCTTATTATTATCAATCTAACTCATATTATTAGCCATATTATGCTTAAATGGACGATAGAACTACAATTACTATACACATTACTCTTATTATTATCAATCTAACTCATATTATTAGCCATATTATGCTTATATGATCGATAGAATGAGAATTACTATACTCACTACTCTTAGTATTATCACTCTAACTCATATTATTAGCCTTATTATACTTATATGATCGATAGAACGACAATTACTGTACTTACTACTCTTATTATTATCAATCTAACTCATATTATTAGCCATATTATGCTTATATGATCGATAGAACGAGAATTACTATACTCACTACTCTTAGTATTATCAATCTAACTCATATTATTAGCCATATTATGGTTATATTATCGATAGAACGACAATTACTATACTTATTACTGTTATTATTATGAATCTAAGTCATATTATTAACCATATTATGCAGATATGATCGATAGAACTGCAATTACTATACTCATTACTCTTATTATTATCTATCTAACTCATATTATTAGCCATATTATGCTTATATGATCGATAGAATGAGAATTACTATACTCACTACTCTTAGTATTATCAATCTAACTCATATTATTAGCCATATTATGCTTATATGATCGATAGAACGACAATTACTATACTCACTACTCTTAGTATTATCAATCTAACTCATATTATTAGCCTTATTATGCTTATATGATCGATAGAACGAGAATTACTATACTCACTACTCTTAGTATTATCAATCTAACTCATATTATTAGCCATATTATGCTTATATTATCGATAGAACGACAATTACTATACTTATTACTGTTATTATTATCAATCTGACTCATATTATTAGCTGTATTATGCTTAAATGACCGATAGAACGACAATTACTGTACTTATTACTCTTATTATTATCAATCTAACTCATATTATTAGCCATATTATGCTTATATGATCGATAGAACGACAAATACTATACTAATTACTCTTATTATTATCAATCTAACTCATATTATTAACCATATTATGCAGATATGATCGATAGAACTACAATTACTATACTCATTACTCTTATTATTATCAATCTAACTCATATTATTAGCCATATTATGCTTCAATGATCGATAGAACTACAATTACTATACTCATTACTCTTATTATTATCAATCTAACTCATATTATTAGCCATATTATGCTTAAATGATCGATAGAACTACAATTACTATACACATTACTCTTATTATTATCAATCTAACTCATATTATTAGCCATATTATGCTTATATGATCGATAGAATGAGAATTACTATACTCACTACTCTTAGTATTATCACTCTAACTCATATTATTAGCCTTATTATACTTATATGATCGATAGAACGACAATTACTGTACTTATTACTCTTATTATTATCAATCTAACTCATATTATTAGCCATATTATGCTTATATGATCGATAGAACGACAATTACTATACTCACTACTCTTAGTATTATCAATCTAACTCATATTATTAGCCTTATTATGCTTATATGATCGATAGAACGAGAATTACTATACTCACTACTCTTAGTATTATCAATCTAACTCATATTATTAGCCATATTATGCTTATATTATCGATAGAACGACAATTACTATACTTATTACTGTTATTATTATCAATCTGACTCATATTATTAGCTATATTATGCTTAAATGACCGATAGAACGACAATTACTGTACTTATTACTCTTATTATTATCAATCTAACTCATATTATTAGCCATATTATGCTTATATGATCGATAGAACGACAAATACTATACTTATTACTCTTATTATTATCAATCTAACTCATATTATTAACCATATTATGCAGATATGATCGATAGAACTACAATTACTATACTCATTACTCTTATTATTATCAATCTAACTCATATTATTAGCCATATTATGCTTCAATGATCGATAGAACTACAATTACTATACTCGTTACTCTTATTATTATCAATCTAACTCATATTATTAGCCATATTATGCTTATATGATCGATAGAACAAGAATTACTATACTCACTACTCTTAGTATTATCAATCTAACTCATATTATTAGCCATATTATGCTTATATTCTCGATAGAACGACAATTACTATACTTATTACTGTTATTATTATCAATCTAACTCATATTATTAGCCATATTAAGCTTATATGATCGATAGAACGACAATTACTATACTTATTACTCTTATTATTATCAATCTAACTCATATTATTAACCATATTATGCAGATATGATCGATAGAACTACAATTACTATACTCATTACTCTTATTATTATCAATCTAACTCATATTATTAGCCATATTATGCTTCAATGATCGATAGAACTACAATTACTATACTTATTACTCTTATTATTATCAATCTAACTCATATTATTAACCATATTATGCAGATATGATCGATAGAACTACAATTACTATACTCATTACTCTTATTATTATCAATCTAACTCATATTATTAGCCATATTATGCTTCAATGATCGATAGAACTACAATTACTATACTCACTACTCTTAGTATTATCACTCTAACTCATATTATTAGCCTTATTATACTTATATGATCGATAGAACGACAATTACTGTACTTATTACTCTTATTATTATCAATCTAACTCATATTATTAGCCATATTATGCTTATATGATCGATAGAACGAGAATTACTATACTCACTACTCTTAGTATTATCAATCTAACTCATATTATTAGCCATATTATGGTTATATTATCGATAGAACGACAATTACTATACTTATTACTGTTATTATTATGAATCTAACTCATATTATTAACCATATTATGCAGATATGATCGATAGAACGAGAATTACTATACTCACTACTCTTAGTATTATCAATCTAACTCATATTATTAGCCATATTATGCTTATATTATCGATAGAACGACAATTACTATACTTATTACTGTTATTATTATCAATCTGACTCATATTATTAGCTGTATTATGCTTAAATGACCGATAGAACGACAATTACTGTACTTATTACTCTTATTATTATCAATCTAACTCATATTATTAGCCATATTATGCTTATATGATCGATAGAACGACAAATACTATACTAATTACTCTTATTATTATCAATCTAACTCATATTATTAACCATATTATGCAGATATGATCGATAGAACTACAATTACTATACTCATTACTCTTATTATTATCAATCTAACTCATATTATTAGCCATATTATGCTTCAATGATCGATAGAACTACAATTACTATACTCATTACTCTTATTATTATCAATCTAACTCATATTATTAGCCATATTATGCTTAAATGATCGATAGAACTACAATTACTATACACATTACTCTTATTATTATCAATCTAACTCATATTATTAGCCATATTATGCTTATATGATCGATAGAATGAGAATTACTATACTCACTACTCTTAGTATTATCACTCTAACTCATATTATTAGCCTTATTATACTTATATGATCGATAGAACGACAATTACTGTACTTATTACTCTTATTATTATCAATCTAACTCATATTATTAGCCATATTATGCTTATATGATCGATAGAACGAGAATTACTATACTCACTACTCTTAGTATTATCAATCTAACTCATATTATTAGCCATATTATGGTTATATTATCGATAGAACGACAATTACTATACTTATTACTGTTATTATTATGAATCTAACTCATATTATTAACCATATTATGCAGATATGATCGATAGAACTGCAATTACTATACTCATTACTCTTATTATTATCTATCTAACTCATATTATTAGCCATATTATGCTTATATGATCGATAGAATGAGAATTACTATACTCACTACTCTTAGTATTATCAATCTAACTCATATTATTAGCCATATTATGCTTATATGATCGATAGAACGACAATTACTATACTCACTACTCTTAGTATTATCAATCTAACTCATATTATTAGCCTTATTATGCTTATATGATCGATAGAACGAAAATTACTATACTCACTACTCTTAGTATTATCAATCTAACTCATATTATTAGCCATATTATGCTTATATTATCGATAGAACGACAATTACTATACTTATTACTGTTATTATTATCAATCTGACTCATATTATTAGCTATATTATGCTTAAATGACCGATAGAACGACAATTACTGTACTTATTACTCTTATTATTATCAATCTAACTCATATTATTAGCCATATTATGCTTATATGATCGATAGAACGACAAATACTATACTTATTACTCTTATTATTATCAATCTAACTCATATTATTAACCATATTATGCAGATATGATCGATAGAACTACAATTACTATACTCATTACTCTTATTATTATCAATCTAACTCATATTATTAGCCATATTATGCTTCAATGATCGATAGAACTACAATTACTATACTCGTTACTCTTATTATTATCAATCTAACTCATATTATTAGCCATATTATGCTTATATGATCGATAGAACAAGAATTACTATACTCACTACTCTTAGTATTATCAATCTAACTCATATTATTAGCCATATTATGCTTATATTCTCGATAGAACGACAATTACTATACTTATTACTGTTATTATTATCAATCTAACTCATATTATTAGCCATATTAAGCTTATATGATCGATAGAACGACAATTACTATACTTATTACTCTTATTATTATCAATCTAACTCATATTATTAACCATATTATGCAGATATGATCGATAGAACTACAATTACTATACTCATTACTCTTATTATTATCAATCTAACTCATATTATTAGCCATATTATGCTTCAATGATCGATAGAACTACAATTACTATACTTATTACTCTTATTATTATCAATCTAACTCATATTATTAACCATATTATGCAGATATGATCGATAGAACTACAATTACTATACTCATTACTCTTATTATTATCAATCTAACTCATATTATTAGCCATATTATGCTTCAATGATCGATAGAACTACAATTACTATACTCACTACTCTTAGTATTATCACTCTAACTCATATTATTAGCCTTATTATACTTATATGATCGATAGAACGACAATTACTGTACTTATTACTCTTATTATTATCAATCTAACTCATATTATTAGCCATATTATGCTTATATGATCGATAGAACGAGAATTACTATACTCACTACTCTTAGTATTATCAATCTAACTCATATTATTAGCCATATTATGGTTATATTATCGATAGAACGACAATTACTATACTTATTACTGTTATTATTATGAATCTAACTCATATTATTAACCATATTATGCAGATATGATCGATAGAACTGCAATTACTATACTCATTACTCTTATTATTATCTATCTAACTAATATTATTAGCCATATTATGCTTATATGATCGATAGAATGAGAATTACTATACTCACTACTCTTAGTATTATCAATCTAACTCATATTATTAGCCATATTATGCTTATATGATCGATAGAACGACAATTACTATACTCACTACTCTTAGTATTATCAATCTAACTCATATTATTAGCCTTATTATGCTTATATGATCGATAGAACGAGAATTACTATACTCACTACTCTTAGTATTATCAATCTAACTCATATTATTAGCCATATTATGCTTATATTATCGATAGAACGACAATTATTATACTTATTACTGTTATTATTATCAATCTGACTCATATTATTAGCTATATTATGCTTAAATGACCGATAGAACGACAATTACTGTACTTATTACTCTTATTATTATCAATCTAACTCATATTATTAGCCATATTATGCTTATATGATCGATAGAACGACAAATACTATACTTATTACTCTTATTATTATCAATCTAACTCATATTATTAACCATATTATGCAGATATGATCGATAGAACTACAATTACTATACTCATTACTCTTATTATTATCAATCTAACTCATATTATTAGCCATATTATGCTTCAATGATCGATAGAACTACAATTACTATACTCATTACTCTTATTATTATCAATCTAACTCATATTATTAGCCATATTATGCTTATATGATCGATAGAACAAGAATTACTATACTCACTACTCTTAGTATTATCAATCTAACTCATATTATTAGCCATATTATGCTTATATTCTCGATAGAACGACAATTACTATACTTATTACTGTTATTATTATCAATCTAACTCATATTATTAGCCATATTAAGCTTATATGATCGATAGAACGACAATTACTATAGCTATTACTCTTATTATTATCAATCTAACTCATGTTATTAGCCATATTGTGCTAATATGAGCGATAGAACGACAATTACTATATTTATTACACTCACTATTATCAATCTAACTCATATTATTAACCATATTATGCAGATATGATCGATAGAACGACAATTACTATACTTGTTACTCTTATTATTATCAATCTAACTCGTATTATTAGCCATATTATGCTTATATGATCGATAGAACGACTAATACTATAATTATTACTCTTATTATTATCAATCTAACTCATATTATTAGCCATATTATGCTTATATGATCGATAGAACGACAATTACTATACTCACTACTCTCAGTATTATCAATCTAACTGATATTATTAGCCATATTATGCTTATATTATCGATAGAACGACAATTACTGTACTTATTACTGCTATTATTATCAATCTAACTCATATTATTAGCCATATTATGCTTATATGATCGATGGAATGAGAATTACTATACTCACTACTCTTAGTATTATCACTCTAACTCATATTATTAGCCATATTATGCTTATATGATCGAGAGAACGACAATTACTATACTTATTACTCTTATTATTATCAATCTAACTCATATTATTAGCCATATTATGCAGATATGATCGATAGAACTACAATTACTATACTTATTACACTCACTATTATCAATCTAACTCATATTATTAACCATATTATGCAGATATGATCGATAGCACGACATTTACTATACTTATTACTCTTATTATTATCAACCTAACTCATATTATTAGCCATATTATGCTTATATGATCGATAGAACGACAATTACTATACTTATTACTGTTATTATTATGAATCTGACTCATATTATTAGCCATATTATGCTTATATGATCGATAGACCTACAATTACTATACTCATTACTCTTATTATTATCAATCCAACTCATATTATTACCCGTATTATGCTGATATGATCGATAGAACGACATTCACTATACTTATTACACTTATTATTGTCAATCGAACTCATATTATTAGCCATATTGTGCTTATATGAGCGATAGAACGACAATTACTATATTTATTACTCTTATTATTATCAATCTAACTCATATTATTAGCCATATTATGCTTATATGATCGATAGAACGAGAATTACTATACTCACTACTCTTAGTATTATCAATCTAACTCATATTATTAGCCATATTATGCGTATATGATCGATAGAACGAGAATTACTATACTCACTACTCTTAGTATTATCAATCTAACTCATATTATTAGCCATATTATGCGTATATTATCGATAGAACGACAATTACTATACTTATTACTGTTATTATTATCAATCTAACTCATATTATTAGCCATATTATGCTTAAATGATCGATAGAACGACAATTACTATACTCATTACTCTTATTATTATCAATCTAACTCATATTATTAGCCATATTATGCTTAAATGATCGATAGAACTACAATTACTATACACATTACTCTTATTATTATCAATCTAACTCATATTATTAGCCATATTATGCTTCAATAATCGATAGAACTACAATTACTATACTCATTACTCTTATTATTATCAATCTAACTCATATTATTAGCCATATTATGCTTATATGATCGATAGAACGAGAATTACTATACTCACTACTCTTAGTATTATCAATCTAACTCATATTATTAGCCATATTATGCTTATATTATCGATAGAACGACAATTACTATACTTATTACTGTTATTATTATCAATCTAACTCATATTATTAGCCATATTAAGCTTATATGATCGATAGAACGACAATTACTATAGTTATTACTCTTATTATTATCAATCTAACTCATGTTATTAGCCATATTGTGCTAATATGAGCGATAGAACGACAATTACTATATTTATTACACTCACTATTATCAATCTAACTCATATTATTAACCATATTATGCAGATATGATCGATGGAACGACAATTACTATACTTATTACTCTTATTATTATCAATCTAACTCGTATTATTAGCCATATTATGCTTATATGATCGATAGAACGACAAATACTATAATTATTACTCTTATTATTATCAATCTAACTCATATTATTAGCCATATTATGCTTATATGATCGATAGAACGACAATTACTATACTCACTACTCTCAGTATTATCAATCTAACTCATATTATTAGCCATATTATGCTTATATGATCGATAGAACGACAATTACTATACTCACTACTCTTAGTATTATCAATCTAACTCATATTATTAGCCTTATTATGCTTATATGATCGATAGAACGAGAATTACTATACTCACTACTCTTAGTATTATCAATCTAACTCATATTATTAGCCATATTATGCTTATATTATCGATAGAACGACAATTATTATACTTATTACTGTTATTATTATCAATCTGACTCATATTATTAGCTATATTATGCTTAAATGACCGATAGAACGACAATTACTGTACTTATTACTCTTATTATTATCAATCTAACTCATATTATTAGCCATATTATGCTTATATGATCGATAGAACGACAAATACTATACTTATTACTCTTATTATTATCAATCTAACTCATATTATTAACCATATTATGCAGATATGATCGATAGAACTACAATTACTATACTCATTACTCTTATTATTATCAATCTAACTCATATTATTAGCCATATTATGCTTCAATGATCGATAGAACTACAATTACTATACTCATTACTCTTATTATTATCAATCTAACTCATATTATTAGCCATATTATGCTTATATGATCGATAGAACAAGAATTACTATACTCACTACTCTTAGTATTATCAATCTAACTCATATTATTAGCCATATTATGCTTATATTCTCGATAGAACGACAATTACTATACTTATTACTGTTATTATTATCAATCTAACTCATATTATTAGCCATATTAAGCTTATATGATCGATAGAACGACAATTACTATAGCTATTACTCTTATTATTATCAATCTAACTCATGTTATTAGCCATATTGTGCTAATATGAGCGATAGAACGACAATTACTATATTTATTACACTCACTATTATCAATCTAACTCATATTATTAACCATATTATGCAGATATGATCGATAGAACGACAATTACTATACTTATTACTCTTATTATTATCAATCTAACTCGTATTATTAGCCATATTATGCTTATATGATCGATAGAACGACAAATACTATAATTATTACTCTTATTATTATCAATCTAACTCATATTATTAGCCATATTATGCTTATATGATCGATAGAACGACAATTACTATACTCACTACTCTCAGTATTATCAATCTAACTCATATTATTAGCCATATTATGCTTATATTATCGATAGAACGACAATTACTGTACTTATTACTGCTATTATTATCAATCTAACTCATATTATTAGCCATATTATGCTTATATGATCGATGGAATGAGAATTACTATACTCACTACTCTTAGTATTATCACTCTAACTCATATTATTAGCCATATTATGCTTATATGATCGAGAGAACGACAATTACTATACTTATTACTCTTATTATTATCAATCTAACTCATATTATTAGCCATATTATGCAGATATGATCGATAGAACTACAATTACTATACTTATTACACTCACTATTATCAATCTAACTCATATTATTAACCATATTATGCAGATATGATCGATAGCACGACATTTACTATACTTATTACTCTTATTATTATCAACCTAACTCATATTATTAGCCATATTATGCTTATATGATCGATAGAACGACAATTACTATACTTATTACTGTTATTATTATGAATCTGACTCATATTATTAGCCATATTATGCTTATATGATCGATAGACCTACAATTACTATACTCATTACTCTTATTATTATCAATCCAACTCATATTATTACCCGTATTATGCTGATATGATCGATAGAACGACATTCACTATACTTATTACACTTATTATTGTCAATCGAACTCATATTATTAGCCATATTGTGCTTATATGAGCGATAGAACGACAATTACTATATTTATTACTCTTATTATTATCAATCTAACTCATATTATTAGCCATATTATGCTTATATGATCGATAGAACGAGAATTACTATACTCACTACTCTTAGTATTATCAACCTAACTCATATTATTAGCCATATTATGGTTATATTATCGGTAGAACGACAATTACTATACTCATTACTCTTATTATTATCTATCTAACTCATATTATTAGCCATATTATGCTTATATGATCGATAGAATGAGAATTACTATACTCACTACTCTTAGTATTATCAATCTAACTCATATTATTAGCCATATTATGCTTATATGATCGATAGAACGAGAATTACTATACTCACTACTCTTAGTATTATCAATCTAACTCATATTATTAGCCATATTATGCGTATATTATCGATAGAACGACAATTACTATACTTATTACTGTTATTATTATCAATCTAACTCATATTATTAGCCATATTATGCTTAAATGATCGATAGAACTACAATTACTATACTTATTACACTCACTATTATCAATCTAACTCATATTATTAACCATATTATGCAGATATGATCGATAGCACGACATTTACTATACTTATTACTCTTATTATTATCAACCTAACTCATATTATTAGCCATATTATGCTTATATGATCGATAGAACGACAATTACTATACTTATTACACTCACTATTATCAATCTAACTCATATTATTAACCATATTATGCAGATATGATCGATGGAACGACAATTACTATACTTATTACTCTTATTATTATCAATCTAACTCGTATTATTAGCCATATTATGCTTATATGATCGATAGAACGACAAATACTATAATTATTACTCTTATTATTATCAATCTAACTCATATTATTAGCCATATTATGCTTATATGATCGATAGAACGACAATTACTATACTCACTACTCTCAGTATTATCAATCTAACTCATATTATTAGCCATATTATGCTTATATGATCGATAGAACGACAATTACTATACTCACTACTCTTAGTATTATCAATCTAACTCATATTATTAGCCTTAT
>NW_027474165.1:0-74429 GCF_050947335.1 Megachile rotundata | reverse complement strand
ATCATATAAGCATAATTATGGCTAATAATATGAGTTAGATTGATAATAATAAGAGTAATAGGTATAGTAATTGTCGTTCTATCGATCCTGTAAGCATAATATGGCTAATAATATGATCTAGATTGATAATAATAAGAGTAATGAGTATAGTAATTGTCGTTCTATCGATCATATAAGTATAATATGGCTAATAATATGAGTTAGATTGATAATAATAAGAGTAATGAGTATAGTAAATGTCGTTCTATCGATCATTTAAGCATAATATGGCTAATAATATGAGTGAGATTGATAATAATAAGAGTAATAAGTATAGTAATTGTCGTTCTATCGATCATATAATCATAATATGGCTAATAATATGGGTTAGATTGATAATTATAAGAGTAATAGGTATAGTAATTGTCGTTCTATCGATCATATAAGCATTATATGGCTAATAATATGAGTTGGATTGATAATAATAAGAGTAATAAGTATAGTAACTGCAGTTCTATCAATCATTTAAGCATAATATGGCTAATAATATGAGTTAGATTGATAATAATAAGAGTAATAAGTATAGTAATTGTCGTTCTATCGATCATATCTGCATAATATGGTTAATAATATGAGTTAGATTGATAATAGTGAGTGTAATAAGTATAGTAATTGTCGTTCCGTCGATCATATAAGCATAATATGGCTAATAATATGAGTTAGATTGATAATAATAAGAGCAGTAAGTATAGTAATTGTAGTTCTATCAATCATATCTGCATAATATGGTTAATAATATGAGTTAGGTTCATAATAATAAGAGTAATAAGTATAGTAATTGTCGTTCTGTCGATCACATAAGCATAATATGGCTAATAATGTGAGTTAGATTGATAATAATAAGAGTAATAAGTATAGTAATTGTCGTTCTATCGATCATACAAGCATAGTATGGCTAATAATATGAGCTAGATTGATAATAATAAGAGTAATGAGTATAGTAATTGTCGTTCTATCGATCATATAAGTATAATATGGCTAATAATATGAGTTAGATTGATAATAATAAGAGTAATGAGTATAGTAAATGTCGTTCTATCGATCATTTAAGCATAATATGGCTAATAATATGAGTGAGATTGATAATAATAAGACTAATAAGTATAGCAATTGTCGTTCTATCGATCATATCTGCATAATATGGTTAATAATATGAGTTAGATTGATAATAATAAGAGTAATAAGTATACTAATTGTCGTTCTATCGATCATATCTGCATAATATGGTTAATAATATGAGTTAGATTGATAATAGTGAGTGTAATAAGTATAGTAATTGTCGTCCTATCGATCATATAAGCATATTATGCCTAATAATATGAGTTAGATTGATAATAATAAGAGTAATAGGTATAGTAATTGTCGTTCTATCGATCATGTAAGCATAATATGGCTAATAATATGATCTAGATTGATAATAATAAGAGTAATGAGTATAGTAATTGTCGTTCTATCGATCATATCTGCATAATATGGTTAATAATATGAGTTAGATTGATAATAGTGAGTGTAATAAGTATAGTAATTGTCGTTCTATCGATCGTATAAGCATAATATGGTTAATAATATGTGTTAGATTGATAATAATAAGAGTAATAAGTATAGTACTTGTCGTTCTATCGATCATGTAAGCATAATATGGCTAATAATATGATCTGGATTGATACTAATAAGAGTAATGAGTATAGTAATTGTCGTTCTATCGATCATATAAGTATAATATGGCTAATAATATGAGTTAGATTGATAATAATAAGAGTAATGAGTATAGTAAATGTCGTTCTATCGATCATTTAAGCATAATATGGCTAATAATATGAGTGAGATTGATAATAATAAGAGTAGTGAGTATAGCAATTGTCGTTCTATCGATCATATAATCATAATATGGTTAATAATATGGGTTAGATTGATAATTATAAGAGTAATAGGTATAGTAATTGTCGTTCTATCGATCATATAAGCATTATATGGCTATTAATATGAGTTAGATTGATAATAATAAGAGTAATAGGTATAGTAATTGCAGTTCTATCAATCATTTAAGCATAATATGGCTAATAATATGAGTTAGATTGATAATAATAAGAGTAATAAGTATAGTAATTATCGTTCTTCCGATCATATAAGCATAATATGGCTAATAATATGAGTTGGATTGATAATAATAAGAATAAAAAGTATAGTAATTGTCGTTCTATCGATCATATAAGCATAATATGGCTAATAATATGAGCTAGATTGATAATAATAAGAGTAATGAGTATAGTAATTGTCGTTCTATCGATCATATAAGCATAATATGGCTAATAATATGAGTGAGATTGATAATAATAAGAGTAATAAGTATAGTAATTGTCGTTCTATCGATCATATCTGCATAATATGGTTAATAATATGAGTCAGATTGATAATAGTGAGTGTAATAAGTATAGTAATTGTCGTCCTATCGATCATATAAGCATAATATGGCTAATAATATGAGTTAGATTGATAATAATAAGAGTAATAGGTATAGTAATTGTCGTTCTATCGATCATGTAAGCATAATATGGCTAATAATATGATCTAGATTGATAATAATAAGAGTAATGAGTATAGTAATTGTCGTTCTATCGATCATATAAGCATAATATGGCTAATAATATGAGTTGGATTGATAATAATAAGAGTAGTGAGTATAGCAATTGTCGTTCTATCGATCATATGAGCAAAATATGGCTAATAATATGAGATAGATTTATAATAATAAGAGTAATGAGTATAGTAATTGTCGTTCTATCGATCATATAAGCATAATATGGCTAATAATATGAGTGAGATTGATAATAATAAGAGTAATAAGTATAGTAATTGTCGTTCTATCGATCATATAAGCTCTATATGGCTAATAATATGAGTTAGATTGATAATAATAAGAGTAAAATGTGGAGTAATTGTCGTTCTATCGATCATATAAGCATAATATGGCTAATAATATGAGTTGGATTGATAATAATAAGAGTAAGAAGTAGAGTAATTATCGTTCTACCGATCACATAAGCATAATATGGCTAATAATATGAGTTGGATTGATAATAATAAGAGTAAGAAGTAGAGTAATTGTCGTCCTATTGATCATATAAGCATAATATGGCTAATAATATGAGCTAGATTGATAATAATAAGAGTAATGAGTATAGTAATTGTCGTTCTATCGATCATATAAGTATAATATGGCTAATAATATGAGTGAGATTGATAATAATAAGAGTAATAAGTATAGTAATTGCAGTTCTATCAATCATTTAAGCATAATATGGCTAATAATATGAGTTAGATTGATAATAATAAGAGTAATAAGTATAGTAATTATCGTTCTACCGATCATATAAGCATAATATGGCTAATAATATGAGTTAGATTGATAATAATAAGACTAATAAGTATAGTAATTGTCGTTCTATCGATCATATCTGCATAATATGGTTAATAATATGAGTTAGATTGATAATAATAAGAGTAATAAGTATAGTAACTGTCGTTCTATCGATCATATCTGCATAATATGGCTAATAATATGAGTTAGATTGATAATAGTGAGTGTAATAAGTATAGTAATTGTCGTCCTATCGATCATATAAGCATATTATGCCTAATAATATGAGTTAGATTGATAATAATAAGAGTAATAGGTATAGTAATTGTCGTTCTATCGATCATGTAAGCATAATATGGCTAATAATATGATCTAGATTGATAATAATAAGAGTAATGAGTATAGTAATTGTCGTTCTATCGATCATATCTGCATAATATGGTTAATAATATGAGTTAGATTGATAATAGTGAGTGTAATAAGTATAGTAATTGTCGTTCTATCGATCGTATAAGCATAATATGGTTAATAATATGTGTTAGATTGATAATAATAAGAGTAATAAGTATAGTACTTGTCGTTCTATCGATCATGTAAGCATAATATGGCTAATAATATGATCTGGATTGATAATAATAAGAGTAATGAGTATAGTAATTGTCGTTCTATCGATCATATAAGTATAATATGGCTAATAATATGAGTTAGATTGATAATAATAAGAGTAATGAGTATAGTAAATGTCGTTCTATCGATCATTTAAGCATAATATGGCTAATAATATGAGTGAGATTGATAATAATAAGAGTAGTGAGTATAGCAATTGTCGTTCTATCGATCATATAATCATAATATGGTTAATAATATGGGTTAGATTGATAATTATAAGAGTAATAGGTATAGTAATTGTCGTTCTATCGATCATATAAGCATTATATGGCTATTAATATGAGTTAGATTGATAATAATAAGAGTAATAGGTATAGTAATTGCAGTTCTATCAATCATTTAAGCATAATATGGCTAATAATATGAGTTAGATTGATAATAATAAGAGTAATAAGTATAGTAATTATCGTTCTACCGATCATATAAGCATAATATGGCTAATAATATGAGTTGGATTGATAATAATAAGAGTAAAAAGTATAGTAATTGTCGTTCTATCGATCATATAAGCATAATATGGCTAATAATATGAGCTAGATTGATAATAATAAGAGTAATGAGTATAGTAATTGTCGTTCTATCGATCATATAAGCATAATATGGCTAATAATATGAGTGAGATTGATAATAATAAGAGTAATAAGTATAGTAATTGTCGTTCTATCGATCATATCTGCATAATATGGTTAATAATATGAGTCAGATTGATAATAGTGAGTGTAATAAGTATAGTAATTGTCGTCCTATCGATCATATAAGCATAATATGGCTAATAATATGAGTTAGATTGATAATAATAAGAGTAATAGGTATAGTAATTGTCGTTCTATCGATCATGTAAGCATAATATGGCTAATAATATGATCTAGATTGATAATAATAAGAGTAATGAGTATAGTCATTGTCGTTCTATCGATCATATAAGCATAATATGGCTAATAATATGAGTTGGATTGATAATAATAAGAGTAGTGAGTATAGCAATTGTCGTTCTATCGATCATATGAGCAAAATATGGCTAATAATATGAGATAGATTTATAATAATAAGAGTAATAAGTATAGTAATTGTCGTTCTATAGATCATATCTGCATAATAAGGTTAATAATATCACTTAGATTGATAATAGTGAGTGTAATAAGTATAGTAACTGTCGTTCTATCGATCATATCTGCATAATATGGTTAATAATATGAGTTAGATTGATAATAGTGAGTGTAATAAGTAGAGTAATTGTCGTTCTATAGATCATATCTGCATAATATGGTTAATAATATCACTTAGATTGATAATAGTGAGTGTAATAAGTATAGTAACTGTCGTTCTATCGATCATATCTGCATAATATGGTTAATAATATGAGTTAGATTGATAATAGTGAGTGTAATAAGTAGAGTAATTGTAGTTCTATCGATCATATAAGCATAATATGGCTAATAATATGAGTGAGATTGATAATAATAAGAGTAATAAGTATAGTAATTGTCGTTCTATCGATCATATAAGCACTCTATGGCTAATAATATGAGTTAGATTGATAATAATAAGAGTAAAATGTGGAGTAATTGTCGTTCTATCGATCATATAAGCATAATATGGCTAATAATATGAGTTGGATTGATAATAATAAGAGTAAGAAGTAGAGTAATTATCGTTCTACCGATCACATAAGCATAATATGGCTAATAATATGAGTTGGATTGATAATAATAAGAGTAAGAAGTAGAGTAATTGTCGTCCTATTGATCATATAAGCATAATATGGCTAATAATATGAGCTAGATTGATAATAATAAGAGTAATGAGTATAGTAATTGTCGTTCTATCGATAATATAAGTATAATATGGCTAATAATATGAGTGAGATTGATAATAATAAGAGTAATAAGTATAGTAATTGTCGTTCTATCGATCATACCTGCATAATATGGTTAATAATATGAGTGAGATTGATAATAGTGAGTGTAATAAGTATAGTAATTGTCGTCCTATCGATCATATAAGCATAATATGGCTAATAATATGAGTTAGATTGATAATAATAAGAGTAATGAGTATAGTAAATGTCGTTCTATCGATCATTTAAGCATAATATGGCTAATAATATGAGTGAGATTGATAATAATAAGAGTAATAAGTATAGTAATTGTCGTTCTATCGATCATATAATCATAATATGGCTAATAATATGGGTTAGATTGATAATTATAAGAGTAATAGGTATAGTAATTGTCGTTCTATCGATCATATAAGCATTATATGGCTAATAATATGAGTTGGATTGATAATAATAAGAGTAATAAGTATAGTAATTGCAGTTCTATCAATCATTTAAGCATAATATGGCTAATAATATGAGTTAGATTGATAATAATAAGAGTAATAAGTATAGTAATTATCGTTCTACCGATCATATAAGCATAATATGGCTAATAATATGAGTTAGATTGATAATAATAAGACTAATAAGTATAGTAATTGTCGTTCTATCGATCATATCTGCATAATATGGTTAATAATATGAGTTAGATTGATAATAATAAGAGTAATAAGTATAGTAATTGTCGTTCGATCGATCATATCTGCATAATATGGCTAATCATATGAGTTAGATTGATAATAGTGAGTGTAATAAGTATAGTAATTGTCGTCCTATCGATCATATAAGCATAATATGCCTAATAATATGAGTTAGATTGATAATAATAAGAGTAATATGTATAGTAATTGTCGTTCTATCGATCATATAAGCATTATATGGCTAATAATATGCGTTGGATTGATAATAATAAGAGTAATAAGTATAGTAATTGCAGTTCTATCAATCATTTAAGCATAATATGGCTAATAATATGAGTTAGATTGATAATAATAAGAGTAATAAGTATAGTAATTATCGTTCTACCGATCATATAAGCATAATATGGCTAATAATATGAGTTAGATTGATAATAGTGAGTGTAATAAGTATAGTAATTGTCGTTCTGTCGATCATATAAGCATAATATGGCTAATAATATGAGTTAGATTGATAATAATTAGAGCAATAAGTATAGTAATTGTAGTTCTATCAATCATATCTGCATAATATGGTTAATAATATGAGTTAGATTGATAATAGTGAGTGTAATAAGTATAGTAATTGTCGTTCTATCGATCGTATAAGCATAATATGGTTAATAATATGTGTTAGATTGATAATAATAAGAGTAATAAGTATAGTAATTGTAGATCTATCGATCATATAAGCATAATATGGCCAATAATATGAGTTAGATTGATAATAATAAGAGTAATGAGTATAGTAAATGTCGTTCTATCGATCATTTAAGCATAATATGGCTAATAATATGAGTGAGATTGATAATAATAAGAGTAATAAGTATAGTAATTGTCGTTGTATCGATCATATAATCATAATATGGCTAATAATATGGGTTAGATTGATAATTATAAGGGTAATAGGTATAGTAATTGTAGTTCTATCGATCATATAAGCATTATATGGCTAATAATATGAGTTAGATTGATAATAATAAGAGTAATAAGTATAGTAATTGCAGTTCTATCAATCATTTAAGCATAATATGGCTAATAATATGAGTTAGATTGATAATAATAAGAGTAATGAGTATAGTAAATGTCGTTCTATCGATCATTTAAGCATAATATGGCTAATAATATGAGTGAGATTGATAATAATAAGACTAATAAGTATAGTAATTGTCGTTCTATCGATCATATCTGCATAATATGGTTAATAATATGAGTTAGATTGATAATAATAAGAGTAATAAGTATACTAATTGTCGTTCTATCGATCATATCTGCATAATATGGTTAATAATATGAGTTAGATTGATAATAGTGAGTGTAATAAGTATAGTAATTGTCGTCCTATCGATCATATAAGCATAATATGCCTAATAATATGAGTTAGATTGATAATAATAAGAGTAATAGGTATAGTAATTGTCGTTCTATCGATCATGTAAGCATAATATGGCTAATAATATGATCTAGATTGATAATAATAAGAGTAATGAGTATAGTAATTGTCGTCCTATCGATCATATAAGTATAATATGGCTAATAATATGAGTTAGATTGATAATAATAAGAGTAATGAGTATAGTAATTGTAGTTCTATCGATCATATAAGCATTATATGGCTAATAATATGAGTTAGATTGATAATAATAAGAGTAATAAGTATAGTAATTGCAGTTCTATCAATCATTTAAGCATAATATGGCTAATAATATGAGTTAGATTGATAATAATAAGAGTAATAAGTATAGTAATTGTCGTTCTATCGATCATATCTGCATAATATGGTTAGTAATATGAGTTAGATTGATAATAGTGAGTGTAATAAGTATAGTAATTGTCGTTCTGTCGATCATATAAGCATAATATGGCTAATAATATGAGTTAGATTGATAATAATAAGAGCAATAAGTATAGTAATTGTAGTTCTATAAATCATATCTGCATAATATGGTTAATAATATGAGTTAGATTCATAATAATAAGAGTAATGTGTATAGTAATTGTCGTTCTGTCGATGACATAAGCACTAATATGGCTAATAATATGAGTTAGATTGATAATAGTAAGAGTAATAAGTATAGTAATTGTCGTTCTATCGATCATACAAGCATAATATGGCTAATAATATGAGTTAGATTGATAATAATAAGAGTAATGAGTATAGTAATTGTCGTTCTATCGATCATATAAGCATAATATGGCTAATAATATGAGTTGGATTGATAATAATAAGAGTAGTGAGTATACTAATTGTCGTTCTATCGATCATATCTGCATAATATGGTTAATAATATGAGTTAGATTGATAATAGTGAGTGTAATAAGTATAGTAATTGTCGTCCTATCGATCATATAAGCATAATATGCCTAATAATATGAGTTAGATTGATAATAATAAGAGTAATATGTATAGTAATTGTCGTTCTATCGATCATATAAGCATTATATGGCTAATAATATGCGTTGGATTGATAATAATAAGAGTAATAAGTATAGTAATTGCAGTTCTATCAATCATTTAAGCATAATATGGCTAATAATATGAGTTAGATTGATAATAATAAGAGTAATAAGTATAGTAATTATCGTTCTACCGATCACATAAGCATAATATGGCTAATAATATGAGTTAGATTGATAATAATAAGACTAATAAGTATAGTAATTGTCGTTCTATCGATCATGTAAGCATAATATGGCTAATAATATGATCTAGATTGATAATAATAAGAGTAATGAGTATAGTAATTGTCGTCCTATCGATCATATAAGTATAATATGGGTAATAATATGAGTTAGATTGATAATAATAAGAGTAATGAGTATAGTAAATGTCGTTCTATCGATCATTTAAGCATAATATGGCTAATAATATGAGTGAGATTGATAATAATAAGAGTAATAAGTATAGTAATTGTCGTTGTATCGATCATATAATCATAATATGGCTAATAATATGAGTTAGATTGATAATAATAAGAGTAATGAGTATAGTAATTGTCGTTCTATCGATCATATAAGCATAATATGGCTAATAATATGAGTTGGATTGATAATATTAAGAGTAGTGAGTATAGCAATTGTCGTTCTATCGATCATATGAGCAAAATATGGCTAATAATATGAGATAGATTTATAATAATAAGAGTAATAAGTATAGTAATTGTCGTTCTATAGATCGTATCTGCATAATATGGTTAATAATATCACTTAGATTGATAATAGTGAGTGTAATAAGTATAGTAACTGTCGTTCTATCGATCATATCTGCATAATATGGTTAATAATATGAGTTAGATTGATAATAGTGAGTGTAATAAGTAGAGTAATTGTCGTTCTATAGATCATATCTGCATAATATGGTTAATAATATCACTTAGATTGATAATAGTGAGTGTAATAAGTATAGTAACTGTCGTTCTATCGATCATATCTGCATAATATGGTTAATAATATGAGTTAGATTGATAATAATGAGTGTAATAAGTAGAGTATTTGTAGTTCTATCGATCATATAAGCATAATATGGCTAATAATATGAGTGAGATTGATAATAATAAGAGTAATAAGTATAGTAATTGTCGTTCTATCGATTATATAAGCACTATATGGCTAATAATATGAGTTAGATTGATAATAATAAGAGTAAAATGTGGAGTAACTGTCGTTCTATCGATCATATAAGCATAATATGGCTAATAATATGAGTTGGATTGATAATAATAAGAGTAAGAAGTAGAGTAATTATCGTTCTACCGATCACATAAGCATAATATGGCTAATAATATGAGTTGGATTGATAATAATAAGAGTAAGAAGTAGAGTAATTGTCGTCCTATTGATCATATAAGCATAATATGGCTAATAATATGAGCTAGATTGATAATAATAAGAGTAATGAGTATAGTAATTGTCGTTCTATCGATCATATAAGTATAATATGCCTAATAATATTAGTTAGATTGATAATAATAAGAGTAATAAGTATAGTAATTGTCGTTCTATCGATCATATCTGCATAATATGGTTAATAATATGAGTGAGATTGATAATAGTGAGTGTAATAAGTATAGTAATTGTCGTCCTATCGATCATATAAGCATAATATGGCTAATAATATGAGTTAGATTGATAATAATAAGAGTAATAGGTATAGTAATTGTCGTTCTATCGATCATGTAAGCATAATATGGCTAATAATATGATCTAGATTGATAATAATAAGAGTAATGAGTATAGTAATTGTCGTTCTATCGATCATATAAGTATAATATGGCTAATAATATGAGTTAGATTGATAATAATAAGAGTAATGAGTATAGTAAATGTCGTTCTATCGATCATATAAGTATAATATGGCTAATAATATGAGTTAGATTGATAATAATAAGAGTAATGAGTATAGTAATTGCCGTTCTATCGATCATATAAGCATAATATGGCTAATAATATGAGTTAGATTGATAATAATAAGAGTAATGAGTATAGTAATTGTCGTTCTATCGATCATATCTGCATAATATGGTTAATAATATGAGTTAGATTGATAATAGTGAGTGTAATAAGTATAGTAATTGTCGTCCTATCGTTCATATAAGCATAATATGGCTAATAATATGAGTTAGATTGATAATAATAAGAGTAATAGGTATAGTAATTGTCGTTCTGTCGATGACATAAGCATAATATGGTTAATAATATGAGTTAGATTCATAATAATAAGAGTAATATGTATAGTAATTGTCGTTCTGTCGATGACATAAGCATAATATGGCTAATAATATGAGATAGATTTATAATAATAAGAGTAATAAGTACAGTAATTGTCGTTCTATAGATCATATCTGCATAATATGGTTAATAATATCAGTTAGATTGATAATAGTGAGTGTAATAAGTATAGTAATTGTAGTTCTATCGATCATATAAGCATAATATGCCCAATAATATGAGTTAGATTGATAATAATAAGAGTAATAAGTATAGTAATTATCGTTCTACCGATCATATAAGCATAATATGGCTAATAATATGAGTTAGATTGATAATAATAAGAGTAAAAAGTATAGTAATTGTCGTTCTATCGATCATATAAGCATAATATGGCTAATAATATGAGATAGATTGATAATAATAAGAGTAATGAGTATAGTAATTGTCGTTCTATCGATCATATCTGCATAATATGGTTAATAATATGAGTTAGATTGATAATAGTGAGTGTAATAAGTATAGTAATTGTCGTTCTATCGATCGTATAAGCATAATATGGTTAATAATATGTGTTAGATTGATAATAATAAGAGTAATAAGTATAGTACTTGTCGTTCTACCGATCATGTAAGCATAATATGGCTAATAATATGATCTGGATTGATAATAATAAGAGTAATGAGTATAGTAATTGTCGTTCTATCGATCATATAAGTATAATATGGCTAATAATATGAGTTAGATTGATAATAATAAGAGTAATGAGTATAGTAAATGTCGTTCTATCGATCATTTAAGCATAATATGGCTAATAATATGAGTGAGATTGATAATAATAAGAGTAGTGAGTATAGCAATTGTCGTTCTATCGATCATATAATCATAATATGGTTAATAATATCACTTAGATTGATAATAGTGAGTGTAATAAGTATAGTAACTGTCGTTCTATCGATCATATCTGCATAATATGGTTAATAATATGAGTTAGATTGATAATAGTGAGTGTAATAAGTAGAGTAATTGTCGTTCTATAGATCATATCTGCATAATATGGTTAATAATATCACTTAGATTGATAATAGTGAGTGTAATAAGTATAGTAACTGTCGTTCTATCGATCATATCTGCATAATATGGTTAATAATATGAGTTAGATTGATAATAATGAGTGTAATAAGTAGAGTATTTGTAGTTCTATCGATCATATAAGCATAATATGGCTAATAATATGAGTGAGATTGATAATAATAAGAGTAATAAGTATAGTAATTGTCGTTCTATCGATTATATAAGCACTATATGGCTAATAATATGAGTTAGATTGATAATAATAAGAGTAAAATGTGGAGTAACTGTCGTTCTATCGATCATATAAGCATAATATGGCTAATAATATGAGTTGGATTGATAATAATAAGAGTAAGAAGTAGAGTAATTATCGTTCTACCGATCACATAAGCATAATATGGCTAATAATATGAGTTGGATTGATAATAATAAGAGTAAGAAGTAGAGTAATTGTCGTCCTATTGATCATATAAGCATAATATGGCTAATAATATGAGCTAGATTGATAATAATAAGAGTAATGAGTATAGTAATTGTCGTTCTATCGATCATATAAGTATAATATGCCTAATAATATTAGTTAGATTGATAATAATAAGAGTAATAAGTATAGTAATTGTCGTTCTATCGATCATATCTGCATAATATGGTTAATAATATGAGTGAGATTGATAATAGTGAGTGTAATAAGTATAGTAATTGTCGTCCTATCGATCATATAAGCATAATATGGCTAATTAATATGAGTTAGATTGATAATAATAAGAGTAATAGGTATAGTAATTGTCGTTCTATCGATCATGTAAGCATAATATGGCTAATAATATGATCTAGATTGATAATAATAAGAGTAATGAGTATAGTAATTGTCGTTCTATCGATCATATAAGTATAATATGGCTAATAATATGAGTTAGATTGATAATAATAAGAGTAATGAGTATAGTAAATGTCGTTCTATCGATCATATAAGTATAATATGGCTAATAATATGAGTTAGATTGATAATAATAAGAGTAATGAGTATAGTAATTGCCGTTCTATCGATCATATAAGCATAATATGGCTAATAATATGAGTTAGATTGATAATAATAAGAGTAATGAGTATAGTAATTGTCGTTCTATCGATCATATCTGCATAATATGGTTAATAATATGAGTTAGATTGATAATAGTGAGTGTAATAAGTATAGTAATTGTCGTCCTATCGTTCATATAAGCATAATATGGCTAATAATATGAGTTAGATTGATAATAATAAGAGTAATAGGTATAGTAATTGTCGTTCTGTCGATGACATAAGCATAATATGGTTAATAATATGAGTTAGATTCATAATAATAAGAGTAATATGTATAGTAATTGTCGTTCTGTCGATGACATAAGCATAATATGGCTAATAATATGAGATAGATTTATAATAATAAGAGTAATAAGTACAGTAATTGTCGTTCTATAGATCATATCTGCATAATATGGTTAATAATATCAGTTAGATTGATAATAGTGAGTGTAATAAGTATAGTAATTGTAGTTCTATCGATCATATAAGCATAATATGCCCAATAATATGAGTTAGATTGATAATAATAAGAGTAATAAGTATAGTAATTATCGTTCTACCGATCATATAAGCATAATATGGCTAATAATATGAGTTAGATTGATAATAATAAGAGTAAAAAGTATAGTAATTGTCGTTCTATCGATCATATAAGCATAATATGGCTAATAATATGAGATAGATTGATAATAATAAGAGTAATGAGTATAGTAATTGTCGTTCTATCGATCATATCTGCATAATATGGTTAATAATATGAGTTAGATTGATAATAGTGAGTGTAATAAGTATAGTAATTGTCGTTCTATCGATCGTATAAGCATAATATGGTTAATAATATGTGTTAGATTGATAATAATAAGAGTAATAAGTATAGTACTTGTCGTTCTACCGATCATGTAAGCATAATATGGCTAATAATATGATCTGGATTGATAATAATAAGAGTAATGAGTATAGTAATTGTCGTTCTATCGATCATATAAGTATAATATGGCTAATAATATGAGTTAGATTGATAATAATAAGAGTAATGAGTATAGTAAATGTCGTTCTATCGATCATTTAAGCATAATATGGCTAATAATATGAGTGAGATTGATAATAATAAGAGTAGTGAGTATAGCAATTGTCGTTCTATCGATCATATAATCATAATATGGTTAATAATATGGGTTAGATTGATAATTATAAGAGTAATAGGTATAGTAATTGTCGTTCTATCGATCATATAAGCATTATATGGCTATTAATATGAGTTAGATTGATAATAATAAGAGTAATAGGTATAGTAATTGCAGTTCTATCAATCATTTAAGCATAATATGGCTAATAATATGAGTTAGATTGATAATAATAAGAGTAATAGGTATAGTAATTATCGTTCTACCGATCATATAAGCATAATATGGCTAATAATATGAGTTGGATTGATAATAATAAGAGTAAGAAGTATAGTAATTGTCGTTCTATCGATCATATCTGCATAATATGGTTAATAATATGAGTCAGATTGATAATAGTGAGTGTAATAAGTATAGTAATTGTCGTCCTATCGATCATATAAGCATTATATGGCTAATAATATGAGTTGGATTGATAATAATAAGAGTAATAAGTATAGTAATTGCAGTTCTATCAATCATTTAAGCATAATATGGCTAATAATATGAGTTAGATTGATAATAATAAGAGTAATAAGTATAGTAATTGTCGTTCTATCGATCATATCTGCATAATATGGTTAATAATATGAGTTAGATTGATAATAATAAGACTAATAAGTATAGTAATTGTCGTTCTACCGATCATATAAGCATAATATGGCTAATAATATGAGTTGGATTGATAATAATAAGAGTAAGAAGTATAGTAATTGTCGTTCTATCGATCATATCTGCATAATATGGTTAATAATATGAGTCAGATTGATAATAGTGAGTGTAATAAGTATAGTAATTGTCGTCCTATCGATCATATAAGCATAATATGGCTAATAATATGAGTGAGATTGATAATAATAAGAGTAATAAGTATAGTAATTGTCGTTCTATCGATCATATAAGCACTATATGGCTAATAATATGAGTTAGATTGATAATAATAAGAGTAAAATGTGGAGTAATTGTCGTTCTATCGATCATATAAGCATAATATGGCTAATAATATGAGTTGGATTGATAATAATAAGAGTAAGAAGTAGAGTAATTATCGTTCTACCGATCACATAAGCATAATATGGCTAATAATATGAGTTGGATTGATAATAATAAGAGTAAGAAGTAGAGTAATTGTCGTCCTATTGATCATATAAGCATAATATGGCTAATAATATGAGCTAGATTGATAATAATAAGAGTAATGAGTATAGTAATTGTCGTTCTATCGATCATATAAGTATAATATGGCTAATAATATGAGTGAGATTGATAATAATAAGAGTAATAAGTATAGTAATTGTCGTTCTATCGATCATATCTGCATAATATGGTTAATAATATGAGTGAGATTGATAATAGTGAGTGTAATAAGTATAGTAATTGTCGTCCTATCGATCATATAAGCATAATATGGCTAATAATATGAGTTAGATTGATAATAATAAGAGTAATAGGTATAGTAATTGTCGTTCTATCGATCATGTAAGCATAATATGGCTAATAATATGATCTAGATTGATAATAATAAGAGTAATAAGTATAGTAATTGTCGTTCTATCGATCATACAAGCATAATATGGCTAATAATATGAGCTGGATTGATAATAATAAGAGTAATGAGTATAGTAATTGTCGTTCTATCGATCATATAAGTATAATATGGCTAACAATATGAGTTAGATTGATAATAATAAGAGTAATGAGTATAGTAAATGTCGTCCTATCGATCATTTAAGCATAATATGGCTAATAATATGAGTGAGATTGATAATAATAAGAGTAATAAGTATAGTAATTGTCGTTCTATCGATCATATAATCATAATATGGCTAATAATATGGGTTAGATTGATAATTATAAGAGTAATAGGTATAGTAATTGTCGTTCTATCGATCATATAAGCATTATATGGCTAATAATATGAGTTGGATTGATAATAATAAGAGTAATAAGTATAGTAATTGCAGTTCTATCAATCATTTAAGCATAATATGGCTAATAATATGAGTTAGATTGATAATAATAAGAGTAATAAGTATAGTAATTGTCGTTCTATCGATCATATCTGCATAATATGGTTAATAATATGAGTTAGATTGATAATAGTGAGTGTAATAAGTATAGTAATTGTCGTTCCGTCGATCATATAAGCATAATATGGCTAATAATATGAGTTAGATTGATAATAATAAGAGCAGTAAGTATAGTAATTGTAGTTCTATCAATCATATCTGCATAATATGGTTAATAATATGAGTTAGGTTCATAATAATAAGAGTAATAAGTATAGTAATTGTCGTTCTGTCGATCACATAAGCATAATATGGCTAATAATGTGAGTTCGATTGATAATAATAAGAGTAATAAGTATAGTAATTGTCGTTCTATCGATCATACAAGCATAATATGGCTAATAATATGAGCTAGATTGATAATAATAAGAGTAATGAGTATAGTAATTGTCGTTCTATCGATCATATAAGTATAATATGGCTAATAATATGAGTTAGATTGATAATAATAAGAGTAATGAGTATAGTAAATGTCGTTCTATCGATCATTTAAGCATAATATGGCTAATAATATGAGTGAGATTGATAATAATAAGACTAATAAGTATAGTAATTGTCGTTCTATCGATCATATCTGCATAATATGGTTAATAATATGAGTTAGATTGATAATAATAAGAGTAATAAGTATACTAATTGTCGTTCTATCGATCATATCTGCATAATATGGTTAATAATATGAGTTAGATTGATAATAGTGAGTGTAATAAGTATAGTAATTGTCGTCCTATCGATCATATAAGCATAATATGCCTAATAATATGAGTTAGATTGATAATAATAAGAATAATAGGTATAGTAATTGTCGTTCTATCGATCATGTAAGCATAATATGGCTAATAATATGATCTAGATTGATAATAATAAGAGTAATGAGTATAGTAATTGTCGTTCTATCGATCATATCTGCATAATATGGTTAATAATATGAGTTAGATTGATAATAGTGAGTGTAATAAGTATAGTAATTGTCGTTCTATCGATCGTATAAGCATAATATGGTTAATAATATGTGTTAGATTGATAATAATAAGAGTAATAAGTATAGTACTTGTCGTTCTATCGATCATGTAAGCATAATATGGCTAATAATATGATCTGGATTGATAATAATAAGAGTAATGAGTATAGTAATTGTCGTTCTATCGATCATATAAGTATAATATGGCTAATAATATGAGTTAGATTGATAATAATAAGAGTAATGAGTATAGTAAATGTCGTTCTATCGATCATTTAAGCATAATATGGCTAATAATATGAGTGAGATTGATAATAATAAGAGTAGTGAGTATAGCAATTGTCGTTCTATCGATCATATAATCATAATATGGTTAATAATATGGGTTAGATTGATAATTATAAGAGTAATAGGTATAGTAATTGTCGTTCTATCGATCATATAAGCATTATATGGCTATTAATATGAGTTAGATTGATAATAATAAGAGTAATAGGTATAGTAATTGCAGTTCTATCAATCATTTAAGCATAATATGGCTAATAATATGAGTTAGATTGATAATAATAAGAGTAATAAGTATAGTAATTATCGTTCTACCGATCATATAAGCATAATATGGCTAATAATATGAGTTGGATTGATAATAATAAGAGTAAAAAGTATAGTAATTGTCGTTCTATCGATCATATAAGCATAATATGGCTAATAATATGAGCTAGATTGATAATAATAAGAGTAATGAGTATAGTAATTGTCGTTCTATCGATCATATAAGCATAATATGGCTAATAATATGAGTGAGATTGATAATAATAAGAGTAATAAGTATAGTAATTGTCGTTCTATCGATCATATCTGCATAATATGGTTAATAATATGAGTCAGATTGATAATAGTGAGTGTAATAAGTATAGTAATTGTCGTCCTATCGATCATATAAGCATAATATGGCTAATAATATGAGTTAGATTGATAATAATAAGAGTAATAGGTATAGTAATTGTCGTTCTATCGATCATGTAAGCATAATATGGCTAATAATATGATCTAGATTGATAATAATAAGAGTAATGAGTATAGTAATTGTCGTTCTATCGATCATATAAGCATAATATGGCTAATAATATGAGTTGGATTGATAATAATAAGAGTAGTGAGTATAGCAATTGTCGTTCTATCGATCATATGAGCAAAATATGGCTAATAATATGAGATAGATTTATAATAATAAGAGTAATAAGTATAGTAATTGTCGTTCTATAGATCATATCTGCATAATATGGTTAATAATATCACTTAGATTGATAATAGTGAGTGTAATAAGTATAGTAACTGTCGTTCTATCGATCATATCTGCATAATATGGTTAATAATATGAGTTAGATTGATAATAGTGAGTGTAATAAGTAGAGTAATTGTCGTTCTATAGATCATATCTGCATAATATGGTTAATAATATCACTTAGATTGATAATAGTGAGTGTAATAAGTATAGTAACTGTCGTTCTATCGATCATATCTGCATAATATGGTTAATAATATGAGTTAGATTGATAATAGTGAGTGTAATAAGTAGAGTAATTGTCGTTCTATAGATCATATCTGCATAATATGGTTAATAATATCACTTAGATTGATAATAGTGAGTGTAATAAGTATAGTAACTGTCGTTCTATCGATCATATCTGCATAATATGGCTAATAATATGAGCTAGATTGATAATAATAAGAGTAATGAGTATAGTAATTGTCGTTCTATCGATCATATAAGTATAATATGGCTAATAATATGAGTTAGATTGATAATAATAAGAGTAATGAGTATAGTAAATGTCGTCCTATCGATCATTCAAGCATAATATGGCTAATAATATGAGTGAGATTGATAATAATAAGAGTAATAAGTATAGTAATTGTCGTTCTATCGATCATATAATCATAATATGGCTAATAATATGGGTTAGATTGATAATTATAAGAGTAATAGGTATAGTAATTGTCGTTCTATCGATCATATAAGCATTATATGGCTAATAATATGAGTTGGATTGATAATAATAAGAGTAATAAGTATAGTAATTGCAGTTCTATCAATCATTTAAGCATAATATGGCTAATAATATGAGTTAGATTGATAATAATAAGAGTAATAAGTATAGTAATTATCGTTCTACCGATCATATAAGCATAATATGGCTAATAATATGAGTTAGATTGATAATAATAAGACTAATAAGTATAGTAATTGTCGTTCTATCGATCATATCTGCATAATATGGTTAATAATATGAGTTAGATTGATAATAATAAGAGTAATAAGTATAGTAATTGTTGTTCGATCGATCATATCTGCATAATATGGCTAATCATATGAGTTAGATTGATAATAGTGAGTGTAATAAGTATAGTAATTGTCGTCCTATCGATCATATAAGCATAATATGCCTAATAATATGAGTTAGATTGATAATAATAAGAGTAATATGTATAGTAATTGTCGTTCTATCGATCATATAAGCATTATATGGCTAATAATATGAGTTGGATTGATAATAATAAGAGTAATAAGTATAGTAATTGCAGTTCTATCAATCATTTAAGCATAATATGGCTAATAATATGAGTTAGATTGATAATAATAAGAGTAATAAGTATAGTAATTGTCGTTCTATCGATCATATCTGCATAATATGGTTAATAATATGAGTTAGATTGATAATAGTGAGTGTAATAAGTATAGTAATTGTCGTTCCGTCGATCATATAAGCATAATATGGCTAATAATATGAGTTAGATTGATAATAATAAGAGCAGTAAGTATAGTAATTGTAGTTCTATCAATCATATCTGCATAATATGGTTAATAATATGAGTTAGGTTCATAATAATAAGAGTAATAAGTATAGTAATTGTCGTTCTGTCGATCACATAAGCATAATATGGCTAATAATGTGAGTTAGATTGATAATAATAAGAGTAATAAGTATAGTAATTGTCGTTCTATCGATCATACAAGCATAATATGGCTAATAATATGAGCTAGATTGATAATAATAAGAGTAATGAGTATAGTAATTGTCGTTCTATCGATCATATAAGTATAATATGGCTAATAATATGAGTTAGATTGATAATAATAAGAGTAATGAGTATAGTAAATGTCGTTCTATCGATCATTTAAGCATAATATGGCTAATAATATGAGTGAGATTGATAATAATAAGACTAATAAGTATAGTAATTGTCGTTCTATCGATCATATCTGCATAATATGGTTAATAATATGAGTTAGATTGATAATAATAAGAGTAATAAGTATACTAATTGTCGTTCTATCGATCATATCTGCATAATATGGTTAATAATATGAGTTAGATTGATAATAGTGAGTGTAATAAGTATAGTAATTGTCGTCCTATCGATCATATAAGCATAATATGCCTAATAATATGAGTTAGATTGATAATAATAAGAGTAATAGGTATAGTAATTGTCGTTCTATCGATCATGTAAGCATAATATGGCTAATAATATGATCTAGATTGATAATAATAAGAGTAATGAGTATAGTAATTGTCGTTCTATCGATCATATCTGCATAATATGGTTAATAATATGAGTTAGATTGATAATAGTGAGTGTAATAAGTATAGTAATTGTCGTTCTATCGATCGTATAAGCATAATATGGTTAATAATATGTGTTAGATTGATAATAATAAGAGTAATAAGTATAGTACTTGTCGTTCTATCGATCATGTAAGCATAATATGGCTAATAATATGATCTGGATTGATAATAATAAGAGTAATGAGTATAGTAATTGTCGTTCTATCGATCATATAAGTATAATATGGCTAATAATATGAGTTAGATTGATAATAATAAGAGTAATGAGTATAGTAAATGTCGTTCTATCGATCATTTAAGCATAATATGGCTAATAATATGAGTGAGATTGATAATAATAAGAGTAGTGAGTATAGCAATTGTCGTTCTATCGATCATATAATCATAATATGGTTAATAATATGGGTTAGATTGATAATTATAAGAGTAATAGGTATAGTAATTGTCGTTCTATCGATCATATAAGCATTATATGGCTATTAATATGAGTTAGATTGATAATAATAAGAGTAATAGGTATAGTAATTGCAGTTCTATCAATCATTTAAGCATAATATGGCTAATAATATGAGTTAGATTGATAATAATAAGAGTAATAAGTATAGTAATTATCGTTCTACCGATCATATAAGCATAATATGGCTAATAATATGAGTTGGATTGATAATAATAAGAGTAAAAAGTATAGTAATTGTCGTTCTATCGATCATATAAGCATAATATGGCTAATAATATGAGCTAGATTGATAATAATAAGAGTAATGAGTATAGTAATTGTCGTTCTATCGATCATATAAGCATAATATGGCTAATAATATGAGTGAGATTGATAATAATAAGAGTAATAAGTATAGTAATTGTCGTTCTATCGATCATATCTGCATAATATGGTTAATAATATGAGTCAGATTGATAATAGTGAGTGTAATAAGTATAGTAATTGTCGTCCTATCGATCATATAAGCATAATATGGCTAATAATATGAGTTAGATTGATAATAATAAGAGTAATAGGTATAGTAATTGTCGTTCTATCGATCATGTAAGCATAATATGGCTAATAATATGATCTAGATTGATAATAATAAGAGTAATAAGTATAGTAATTGTCGTTCTATCGATCATATAAGCACTATATGGCTAATAATATGAGTTAGATTGATAATAATAAGAGTAAAATGTGGAGTAATTGTGGTTCTATCGATCATATAAGCATAATATGGCTAATAATATGAGTTGGATTGATAATAATAAGAGTAAGAAGTAGAGTAATTATCGTTCTACCGATCACATAAGCATAATATGGCTAATAATATGAGTTGGATTGATAATAATAAGAGTAAGAAGTAGAGTAATTGTCGTCCTATTGATCATATAAGCATAATATGGCTAATAATATGAGCTAGATTGATAATAATAAGAGTAATGAGTATAGTAATTGTCGTTCTATCGATCATATAAGTATAATATGGCTAATAATATGAGTGAGATTGATAATAATAAGAGTAATAAGTATAGTAATTGTCGTTCTATCGATCATATCTGCATAATATGGTTAATAATATGAGTGAGATTGATAATAGTGAGTGTAATAAGTATAGTAATTGTCGTCCTATCGATCATATAAGCATAATATGGCTAATAATATGAGTTAGATTGATAATAATAAGAGTAATAGGTATAGTAATTGTCGTTCTATCGATCATGTAAGCATAATATGGCTAATAATATGATCTAGATTGATAATAATAAGAGTAATGAGTATAGTAATTGTCGTTCTATCGATCATATAAGTATAATATGGCTAATAATATGAGTTAGATTGATAATAATAAGAGTAATGAGTATAGTAAATGTCGTTCTATCGATCATTTAAGCATAATATGGCTAATAATATGAGTGAGATTGATAATAATAAGAGTAATAAGTACAGTAATTGTCGTTCTATCGATCATATAATCATAATATGGCTAATAATATGGGTTAGATTGATAATTATAAGAGTAATAGGTATAGTAATTGTCGTTCTATCGATCATATAAGCATTATATGGCTAATAATATGAGTTGGATTGATAATAATAAGAGTAATAAGTATAGTAATTGCAGTTCTATCAATCATTTAAGCATAATATGGCTAATAATATGAGTTAGATTGATAATAATAAGAGTAATAAGTATAGTAATTATCGTTCTACCGATCATATAAGCATAATATGGCTAATAATATGAGTTAGATTGATAATAATAAGACTAATGAGTATAGTAATTGTCGTTCTATCGATCATATAAGTATAATATGGCTAATAATATGAGTTAGATTGATAATAATAAGAGTAATGAGTATAGTAAATGTCGTTCTATCGATCATTTAAGCATAATATGGCTAATAATATGAGTGAGATTGATAATAATAAGAGTAGTGAGTATAGCAATTGTCGTTCTATCGATCATATAATCATAATATGGTTAATAATATGGGTTAGATTGATAATTATAAGAGTAATAGGTATAGTAATTGTCGTTCTATCGATCATATAAGCATTATATGGCTATTAATATGAGTTGGATTGATAATAATAAGAGTAATAAGTATAGTAATTGTCGTTCTATCGATCATATCTGCATAATATGGTTAATAATATGAGTTAGATTGATAATAGTGAGTGTAATAAGTATAGTAATTGTCGTTCCGTCGATCATATAAGCATAATATGGCTAATAATATGAGTTAGATTGATAATAATAAGAGCAGTAAGTATAGTAATTGTAGTTCTATCAATCATATCTGCATAATATGGTTAATAATATGAGTTAGGTTCATAATAATAAGAGTAATAAGTATAGTAATTGTCGTTCTATCGATCATATCTGCATAATATGGTTAATAATATGAGTTAGATTGATAATAGTGAGTGTAATAAGTATAGTAATTGTCGTTCCGTCGATCATATAAGCATAATATGGCTAATAATATGAGTTAGATTGATAATAATAAGAGCAGTAAGTATAGTAATTGTAGTTCTATCAATCATATCTGCATAATATGGTTAATAATATGAGTTAGGTTCATAATAATAAGAGTAATAAGTATAGTAATTGTCGTTCTGTCGATCACATAAGCATAATATGGCTAATAATGTGAGTTAGATTGATAATAATAAGAGTAATAAGTATAGTAATTGTCGTTCTATCGATCATACAAGCATAATATGGCTAATAATATGAGCTAGATTGATAATAATAAGAGTAATGAGTATAGTAATTGTCGTTCTATCGATCATATAAGTATAATATGGCTAATAATATGAGTTAGATTGATAATAATAAGAGTAATGAGTATAGTAAATGTCGTTCTATCGATCATTTAAGCATAATATGGCTAATAATATGAGTGAGATTGATAATAATAAGACTAATAAGTATAGTAATGGTCGTTCTATCGATCATATCTGCATAATATGGTTAATAATATGAGTTAGATTGATAATAATAAGAGTAATAAGTATACTAATTGTCGTTCTATCGATCATATCTGCATAATATGGTTAATAATATGAGTTAGATTGATAATAGTGAGTGTAATAAGTATAGTAATTGTCGTCCTATCGATCATATAAGCATAATATGCCTAATAATATGAGTTAGATTGATAATAATAAGAGTAATAGGTATAGTAATTGTCGTTCTATCGATCATGTAAGCATAATATGGCTAATAATATGATCTAGATTGATAATAATAAGAGTAATGAGTATAGTAATTGTCGTTCTATCGATCATATCTGCATAATATGGTTAATAATATGAGTTAGATTGATAATAGTGAGTGTAATAAGTATAGTAATTGTCGTTCTATCGATCGTATAAGCATAATATGGTTAATAATATGTGTTAGATTGATAATAATAAGAGTAATAAGTATAGTACTTGTCGTTCTATCGATCATGTAAGCATAATATGGCTAATAATATGATCTGGATTGATAATAATAAGAGTAATGAGTATAGTAATTGTCGTTCTATCGATCATATAAGTATAATATGGCTAATAATATGAGTTAGATTGATAATAATAAGAGTAATGAGTATAGTAAATGTCGTTCTATCGATCATTTAAGCATAATATGGCTAATAATATGAGTGAGATTGATAATAATAAGAGTAGTGAGTATAGCAATTGTCGTTCTATCGATCATATAATCATAATATGGTTAATAATATGGGTTAGATTGATAATTATAAGAGTAATAGGTATAGTAATTGTCGTTCTATCGATCATATAAGCATTATATGGCTATTAATATGAGTTAGGTTGATAATAATAAGAGTAATAGGTATAGTAATTGCAGTTCTATCAATCATTTAAGCATAATATGGCTAATAATATGAGTTAGATTGATAATAATAAGAGTAATAAGTATAGTAATTATCGTTCTACCGATCATATAAGCATAATATGGCTAATAATATGAGTTGGATTGATAATAATAAGAGTAAAAAGTATAGTAATTGTCGTTCTATCGATCATATAAGCATAATATGGCTAATAATATGAGCTAGATTGATAATAATAAGAGTAATGAGTATAGTAATTGTCGTTCTATCGATCATATAAGCATAATATGGCTAATAATATGAGTGAGATTGATAATAATAAGAGTAATAAGTATAGTAATTGTCGTTCTATCGATCATATCTGCATAATATGGTTAATAATATGAGTCAGATTGATAATAGTGAGTGTAATAAGTATAGTAATTGTCGTCCTATCGATCATATAAGCATAATATGGCTAATAATATGAGTTAGATTGATAATAATAAGAGTAATAGGTATAGTAATTGTCGTTCTATCGATCATGTAAGCATAATATGGCTAATAATATGATCTAGATTGATAATAATAAGAGTAATGAGTATAGTAATTGTCGTTCTATCGATCATATAAGCATAATATGGCTAATAATATGAGTTGGATTGATAATAATAAGAGTAAGAAGTAGAGTAATTATCGTTCTACCGATCACATAAGCATAATATGGCTAATAATATGAGTTGGATTGATAATAATAAGAGTAAGAAGTAGAGTAATTGTCGTCCTATTGATCATATAAGCATAATATGGCTAATAATATGAGCTAGATTGATAATAATAAGAGTAGTGAGTATAGTAATTGTCGTTCTATCGATCATATAAGTATAATATGGCTAATAATATGAGTGAGATTGATAATAATAAGAGTAATAAGTATAGTAATTGTCGTTCTATCGATCATATCTGCATAATATGGTTAATAATATGTGTGAGATTGATAATAGTGAGTGTAATAAGTATAGTAATTGTCGTCCTATCGATCATATAAGCATAATATGGCTAATAATATGAGTTAGATTGATAATAATAAGAGTAATAGGTATAGTAATTGTCGTTCTATCGATCATGTAAGCATAATATGGCTAATAATATGATCTAGATTGATAATAATAAGAGTAATGAGTATAGTAATTGTCGTTCTATCGATCATATAAGTATAATATGGCTAATCATATGAGTTAGGCTCATAATAATAAGAGCAATAAGTTTAGTAATTTGTCGTTCTATCGATCATATTTGCATAATATGGTTAATAATATGAGCTAGATTGATAACAGTGGGTGTAATAAGTATAGTAATTGTCGTTCTGTCGACCATATAAGCATAATATGGCTAATAATATGATTTAGGTTGATAATAATAAGAGTAATAAGTATAGTAATTGTCGTTCTATCGATCATATAAGCACAATATGGCAAATAATATGAGTTAGATTGATAATAATAAGAGTAATGAGTATAGTAATTGTCGTTCTATCGATCATATAAGCATAATATGGCTAATAATACGAGTTAGGCTGATAATAATAAGAGTAATACGTATAGTAATTGTCGTGCTATCGATCATATCTGCATAATATGGTTAATAATATGAGTTAGATTGATAATAATAAGAGTAATAAGTATAGTAAATGTCGTGCTGTCGATCATATCTGCATAACATGGTTAATAATATGAGTTAGATCGATAATAATAAGAGAAATGAGTATAGTAAATGTCGTGCTATCGATCATATCTGCATAATATGGTTAATAATATGGGTTGGATTGATAATAGTGAGTGTAATAAGTATAGTAGTTGTCGTTCTATCGATCATATTAGCATAATATGGTTAATAATATGAGTTAGATTGATAATAATCAGAGTAATGAGTTTAGTAATTGTCGGTCTATCGATCATATAAGCCTAATATGGCTAATAATATGAGTTAGGCTGATATTAATAAGAGTAATGAGTATAGTAATTGTCGTTCTATCGATCATATAAGCATAATATGGCTAATAATATGAGTTAGGCTCATAATAATAAGAGCAATAAGTTTAGTAATTTGTCGTTCTATAGATCATATTTGCATAATATGGTTAATAATATGAGCTAGATTGATAACAGTGGGTGTAATAAGTATAGTAATTGTCGTTCTATTGATCATATTTGCATAATATGGTTAATAATATGAGTTAGATTGATAACATTGAGTGTAATAAGTATTGTAATTGTCGTTCTGTCGATCATATAAGCATAATATGGCTAATAATATGAGTTAGGCTGATAATAATAAGAGTAATAAGTATAGTAATTGTCGTGCTATCGATCATATCTGCATAATATGGTTAATAATATGAGTTAGATTGATAATAATAAGAGTAATAAGTATAGTAAATGTCGTGCTGTCGATCATATCTGCATAACATGGTTAATAATATGAGTTAGATCGATAATAATAAGAGAAATGAGTATAGTAATTGTCGTGCTATCGATCACATCTGCATAATATGGTTAATAATATGAGTTAGATTGATAATAATAAGAGTAATAAGTATAGTAAATGTCGTGCTGTCGATCATATCTGCATAACATGGTTAATAATATGAGTTAGATCGATAATAATAAGAGGAATGAGTATAGTAAATGTCGTGCTATCGATCATATCTGCATAATATGGTTAATAATATGGGTTGGATTGATAATAGTGAGTGTAATAAATATAGTAGTTGTCGTTCTAACGATCATATTAGCATAATATGGTTAATAATATGAGTTAGATTGATAATAATAAGAGTAATGAGTATAGTAATTGTCGTTCTATCGATCATATAAGCATAATATGGCTAATAATATGAGTTAGGCTGATAATAATAAGAGTAATAAGTATAGTAATTGTCGTGCTATCGATCATAGCTGAATAATATGGTTAATAATATGAGTTAGATTGATAATAGTGAGTGTAATAAGTATAGTAATTGTCGTTCTCTCGATCATATAAGCATAATATGGCTAATAATATGAGTTAGATTGATAATAATCAGAGTAATGAGTTTAGTAATTGTCGTTCTATCGATCATATAAGCCTAATATGGCTAATAATATGAGTTAGGCTGATAATAATAAGAGTAATAAGTATAGTAATTGTCGTGCTATCGATCATATCTGCATAATATGGTTAATAGTATGAGTTAGACTGATAATAGTGAGTGTAATAAGTATAGTAATTGTCGTTCTGTCGATCATATAAGCATAGTATGGCTAATAATATGAGTTAGATTGATAATAATAAGAGTAATAAGTATAGTAATTGTCGTTCTATCGATCATGTAAGCATAATATGGCTAATAATATGAGTTAGATTGATAATAATAAGAGTAATGAGTATAGTAATTGTCGTTCTATCGATCATATAAGCATAATATGGCTAATAATATGAGATAGGCTGATAATAATAAGAGTAATAAGTATAGTAATTGTCGTGCTATCGATCATATATGCATAATATGGTTAATAATATGAGTTAGATAGATAATAATAAGAGTAATGAGTATAGCAATTGTCGTTCTATCGATCATATAAGCATAATATGGCTAATAATATGAGTTAGGCTGATAATAATAAGAGTAATAAGTATAGTAATTGTCGTGCTATCGATCATATCTGCATAATATGGTTAATAATATGAGTTAGGCTGATAATAGTAAGTGTAATAAGTATAGTAATTGTCGTTCTGTCGACCATATAAGCATAATATGGCTAATAATATGATTTAGGTTGATAATAATAAGAATAATAAGTACAGTAATTGTCGTTCTATCGATCATATAAGCATAATATGGCAAATAATATGAGTTAGATTGATAATAATAAGAGTAATGAGTATAGTAATTGTCGTTCTATCGATCATATAAGCATAATATGGCTAATAATATGAGTTAGGCTGATATTAATAAGAGTAATAAGTATAGTAATTGTCGTTCTATCGATCATATTTGCATAATATGGTTAATAATATGAGTTAGATTGATAACAGTTAGTGTAATAGGTATAGTAATTGTCGTTCTATCGATCATATAAGCATAATATGGCTAATAATATGAGTTAGGCTGATAATAATAAGAGCAATAAGTAAAGTAATTGTCGTTCTATCGATCATATTTGCATAATATGGTTAATAATATGGGTTAGATTGATAATAGTGAGTGTAATAAGTATTGTAATTGTCGTTCTGTCGATCATATAATCCATAATATGGCTAATAATATGAGTTAGGCTCATAATAATAAGAGCAATAAGTTTAGTAATTGTCGTTCTATCGATCATATTTGCATAATATGGTTAATAATATGAGCTAGATTGATAACAGTGGGTGTAATAAGTATAGTAATTGTCGTTCTATTGATCATATTTGCATAATATGGTTAATAATATGAGTTAGATTGATAACATTGAGTGTAATAAGTATTGTAATTGTCGTTCTGTCGATCATATAAGCATAATATGGCTAATAACATGAGTTAGATTGATAATAATAAGAGTAAGGAGTATACTAATTGTAGTTCTATCGATCATATCTGCATAATATGGTTAATAATATGAGTTAGATTGATAACAGTGAGTGTAATAAGTATAGTAATTGTCGTTCTATCGATGATATAAGCATAATATGGCTAATAATATGAGTTAGATTGATAATAATAAGAGAAATGAATATGGTAATTGTCGTTCTATCGATCATATAAGCATAATATGGCTAATCATATGAGTTAGGCTCATAATAATAAGAGCAATAAGTTTAGTAATTTGTCGTTCTATCGATCATATTTGCATAATATGGTTAATAATATGAGCTAGATTGATAACAGTGGGTGTAATAAGTATAGTAATTGTCGGTCTATTGATCATATTTGCATAATATGGTTAATAATATGAGTTAGATTGATAACATTGAGTGTAATAAGTATTGTAATTGTCGTTCTGTCGATCATATAAGCATAATATGGCTAATAATATGAGTTAGGCTGATAATAATAAGAGTAATATGTATAGTAATTGTCGTGCTATCGATCATATCTGCATAATATGGTTAATAATATGAGTTAGACTGATAATAGTAAGTGTAATAAGTATAGTAATTGTCGTTCTGTCGACCATATAAGCATAATATGGCTAATAATATGATTTAGGTTGATAATAATAAGAGTAATAAGTATAGTAATTGTCGTTCTATCGATCATATAAGCACAATATGGCAAATAATATGAGTTAGATTGATAATAATAAGAGTAATGAGTATAGTAATTGTCGTTCTATCGATCATATAAGCATAATATGGCTAATAATATGAGTTAGGCTGATATTAATAAGAGTAATAAGTATAGTAATTGTCGTGCTATCGATCATATCTGCATAATATGGTTAATAATATGAGTTAGATTGATAACATTGAGTGTAATAAGTATTGTAATTGTCGTTCTGTCGATCATATAAGCATAATATGGCTAATAATATGAGTTAGGCTGATAATAATAAGAGCAATAAGTAAAGTAGTTGTCGTTCTATCGATCATATTTGCATAATATGGTTAATAATATGGGTTAGATTGATAATAGTGAGTGTAATAAGTATTGTAATTGTCGTTCTGTCGATCATATAATCCATAATATGGCTAATAATATGAGTTAGGCTCATAATAATAAGAGCAATAAGTTTAGTAATTGTCGTTCTATCGATCATATTTGCATAATATGGTTAATAATATGAGCTAGATTGATAACAGTGGGTGTAATAAGTATAGTAATTGTCGTTCTGTCGACCATATAAGCATAATATGGCTAATAATATGAGTTAGGCTGATAATAATAAGAGTAATACGTATAGTAATTGTCGTGCTATCGATCATATCTGCATAATATGGTCAATAATATGAGTTAGATTGATAATAATAAGAGTAATAAGTATAGTAAATGTCGTGCTGTCGATCATATCTGCATAACATGGTTAATAATATGAGTTAGATCGATAATAATAAGAGAAATGAGTATAGTAAATGTCGTGCTATCGATCATATCTGCATAATATGGTTAATAATATGGGTTGGATTGATAATAGTGAGTGTAATAAGTATAGTAGTTGTCGTTCTATCGATCATATTAGCATAATATGGTTAATAATATGAGTTAGATTGATAATAATCAGAGTAATGAGTTTAGTAATTGTCGTTCTATCGATCATATAAGCCTAATATGGCTAATAATATGAGTTAGGCTGATATTAATAAGAGTAATGAGTATAGTAATTGTCGTTCTATCGATCATATAAGCATAATATGGCTAATAATATGAGTTAGGCTCATAATAATAAGAGCAATAAGTTTAGTAATTTGTCGTTCTATAGATCATATTTGCATAATATGGTTAATAATATGAGCTAGATTGATAACAGTGGGTGTAATAAGTATAGTAATTGTCGTTCTATTGATCATATTTGCATAATATGGTTAATAATATGAGTTAGATTGATAACATTGAGTGTAATAAGTATTGTAATTGTCGTTCTGTCGATCATATAAGCATAATATGGCTAATAATATGAGTTAGGCTGATAATAATAAGAGTAATAAGTATAGTAATTGTCGTGCTATCGATCATATCTGCATAATATGGTTAATAATATGAGTTAGATTGATAATAATAAGAGTAATAAGTATAGTAAATGTCGTGCTGTCGATCATATCTGCATAACATGGTTAATAATATGAGTTAGATCGATAATAATAAGAGAAATGAGTATAGTAATTGTCGTGCTATCGATCACATCTGCATAATATGGTTAATAATATGAGTTAGATTGATAATAATAAGAGTAATAAGTATAGTAAATGTCGTGCTGTCGATCATATCTGCATAACATGGTTAATAATATGAGTTAGATCGATAATAATAAGAGGAATGAGTATAGTAAATGTCGTGCTATCGATCATATCTGCATAATATGGTTAATAATATGGGTTGGATTGATAATAGTGAGTGTAATAAATATAGTAGTTGTCGTTCTATCGATCATATTAGCATAATATGGTTAATAATATGAGTTAGATTGATAATAATAAGAGTAATGAGTATAGTAATTGTCGTTCTATCGATCATATAAGCATAATATGGCTAATAATATGAGTTAGGCTGATAATAATAAGAGTAATAAGTATAGTAATTGTCGTGCTATCGATCATAGCTGAATAATATGGTTAATAATATGAGTTAGATTGATAATAGTGAGTGTAATAAGTATAGTAATTGTCGGTCTCTCGATCATATAAGCATAATATGGCTAATAATATGAGTTAGATTGATAATAATCAGAGTAATGAGTTTAGTAATTGTCGTTCTATCGATCATATAAGCCTAATATGGCTAATAATATGAGTTAGGCTGATAATAATAAGAGTAACAAGTATAGTAATTGTCGTGCTATCGATCATATCTGCATAATATGGTTAATAGTATGAGTTAGACTGATAATAGTGAGTGTAATAAGTATAGTAATTGTCGTTCTGTCGATCATATAAGCATAGTATGGCTAATAATATGAGTTAGATTGATAATAATAAGAGTAATAAGTATAGTAATTGTCGTTCTATCGATCATGTAAGCATAATATGGCTAATAATATGAGTTAGATTGATAATAATAAGAGTAATGAGTATAGTAATTGTCGTTCTATCGATCATATAAGCATAATATGGCTAATAATATGAGATAGGCTGATAATAATAAGAGTAATAAGTATAGTAATTGTCGTGCTATCGATCATATCTGCATAATATGGTTAATAATATGAGTTAGATAGATAATAATAAGAGTAATGAGTATAGCAATTGTCGTTCTATCGATCATATAAGCATAATATGGCTAATAATATGAGTTAGGCTGATAATAATAAGAGTAATAAGTATAGTAATTGTCGTGCTATCGATCATATCTGCATAATATGGTTAATAATATGAGTTAGGCTGATAATAGTAAGTGTAATAAGTATAGTAATTGTCGTTCTGTCGACCATATAAGCATAATATGGCTAATAATATGATTTAGGTTGATAATAATAAGAATAATAAGTACAGTAATTGTCGTTCTATCGATCATATAAGCATAATATGGCAAATAATATGAGTTAGATTGATAATAATAAGAGTAATGAGTATAGTAATTGTCGTTCTATCGATCATATAAGCATAATATGGCTAATAATATGAGTTAGGCTGATATTAATAAGAGTAATAAGTATAGTAATTGTCGTTCTATCGATCATATTTGCATAATATGGTTAATAATATGAGTTAGATTGATAACAGTTAGTGTAATAGGTATAGTAATTGTCGTTCTATCGATCATATAAGCATAATATGGCTAATAATATGAGTTAGGCTGATAATAATAAGAGCAATAAGTAAAGTAATTGTCGTTCTATCGATCATATTTGCATAATATGGTTAATAATATGGGTTAGATTGATAATAGTGAGTGTAATAAGTATTGTAATTGTCGTTCTGTCGATCATATAATCCATAATATGGCTAATAATATGAGTTAGGCTCATAATAATAAGAGCAATAAGTTTAGTAATTGTCGTTCTATCGATCATATTTGCATAATATGGTTAATAATATGAGCTAGATTGATAACAGTGGGTGTAATAAGTATAGTAATTGTCGTTCTATTGATCATATTTGCATAATATGGTTAATAATATGAGTTAGATTGATAACATTGAGTGTAATAAGTATTGTAATTGTCGTTCTGTCGATCATATAAGCATAATATGGCTAATAACATGAGTTAGATTGATAATAATAAGAGTAAGGAGTATACTAATTGTAGTTCTATCGATCATATCTGCATAATATGGTTAATAATATGAGTTAGATTGATAACAGTGAGTGTAATAAGTATTGTAATTGTCGTTCTATCGATGATATAAGCATAATATGGCTAATAATATGAGTTAGATTGATAATAATAAGAGAAATGAATATGGTAATTGTCGTTCTATCGATCATATAAGCATAATATGGCTAATCATATGAGTTAGGCTCATAATAATAAGAGCAATAAGTTTAGTAATTTGTCGTTCTATCGATCATATTTGCATAATATGGTTAATAATATGAGCTAGATTGATAACAGTGGGTGTAATAAGTATAGTAATTGTCGTTCTATTGATCATATTTGCATAATATGGTTAATAATATGAGTTAGATTGATAACATTGAGTGTAATAAGTATTGTAATTGTCGTTCTCTCGATCATATAAGCATAATATGGCTAATAATATGAGTTAGATTGATAATAATCAGAGTAATGAGTTTAGTAATTGTCGTTCTATCGATCATATAAGCCTAATATGGCTAATAATATGAGTTAGGCTGATAATAATAAGAGTAATAAGTATAGTAATTGTCGTGCTATCGATCATATCTGCATAATATGGTTAATAGTATGAGTTAGACTGATAATAGTGAGTGTAATAAGTATAGTAATTGTCGTTCTGTCGATCATATAAGCATAGTATGGCTAATAATATGAGTTAGATTGATAATAATAAGAGTAATAAGTATAGTAATTGTCGTTCTATCGATCATGTAAGCATAATATGGCTAATAATATGAGTTAGATTGATAATAATAAGAGTAATGAGTATAGTAATTGTCGTTCTATCGATCATATAAGCATAATATGGCTAATAATATGAGATAGGCTGATATTAATAAGAGTAATAAGTATAGTAATTGTCGTTCTATCGATCATATTTGCATAATATGGTTAATAATATGAGTTAGATTGATAACAGTTAGTGTAATAGGTATAGTAATTGTCGTTCTATCGATCATATAAGCATAATATGGCTAATAATATGAGTTAGGCTGATAATAATAAGAGCAATAAGTAAAGTAATTGTCGTTCTATCGATCATATTTGCATAATATGGTTAATAATATGGGTTAGATTGATAATAGTGAGTGTAATAAGTATTGTAATTGTCGTTCTGTCGATCATATAATCCATAATATGGCTAATAATATGAGTTAGGCTCATAATAATAAGAGCAATAAGTTTAGTAATTGTCGTTCTATCGATCATATTTGCATAATATGGTTAATAATATGAGCTAGATTGATAACAGTGGGTGTAATAAGTATAGTAATTGTCGTTCTATTGATCATATTTGCATAATATGGTTAATAATATGAGTTAGATTGATAACATTGAGTGTAATAAGTATTGTAATTGTCGTTCTGTCGATCATATAAGCATAATATGGCTAATAACATGAGTTAGATTGATAATAATAAGAGTAAGGAGTATACTAATTGTAGTTCTATCGATCATATCTGCATAATATGGTTAATAATATGAGTTAGATTGATAACAGTGAGTGTAATAAGTATAGTAATTGTCGTTCTATCGATGATATAAGCATAATATGGCTAATAATATGAGTTAGATTGATAATAATAAGAGAAATGAATATGGTAATTGTCGTTCTATCGATCATATAAGCATAATATGGCTAATCATATGAGTTAGGCTCATAATAATAAGAGCAATAAGTTTAGTAATTTGTCGTTCTATCGATCATATTTGCATAATATGGTTAATAATATGAGCTAGATTGATAACAGTGGGTGTAATAAGTATAGTAATTGTCGGTCTATTGATCATATTTGCATAATATGGTTAATAATATGAGTTAGATTGATAACATTGAGTGTAATAAGTATTGTAATTGTCGTTCTGTCGATCATATAAGCATAATATGGCTAATAATATGAGTTAGGCTGATAATAATAAGAGTAATATGTATAGTAATTGTCGTGCTATCGATCATATCTGCATAATATGGTTAATAATATGAGTTAGACTGATAATAGTAAGTGTAATAAGTATAGTAATTGTCGTTCTGTCGACCATATAAGCATAATATGGCTAATAATATGATTTAGGTTGATAATAATAAGAGTAATAAGTATAGTAATTGTCGTTCTATCGATCATATAAGCACAATATGGCAAATAATATGAGTTAGATTGATAATAATAAGAGTAATGAGTATAGTAATTGTCGTTCTATCGATCATATAAGCATAATATGGCTAATAATATGAGTTAGGCTGATATTAATAAGAGTAATAAGTATAGTAATTGTCGTGCTATCGATCATATCTGCATAATATGGTTAATAATATGAGTTAGATTGATAACATTGAGTGTAATAAGTATTGTAATTGTCGTTCTGTCGATCATATAAGCATAATATGGCTAATAATATGAGTTAGGCTGATAATAATAAGAGCAATAAGTAAAGTAGTTGTCGTTCTATCGATCATATTTGCATAATATGGTTAATAATATGGGTTAGATTGATAATAGTGAGTGTAATAAGTATTGTAATTGTCGTTCTGTCGATCATATAATCCATAATATGGCTAATAATATGAGTTAGGCTCATAATAATAAGAGCAATAAGTTTAGTAATTGTCGTTCTATCGATCATATTTGCATAATATGGTTAATAATATGAGCTAGATTGATAACAGTGGGTGTAATAAGTATAGTAATTGTCGTTCTGTCGACCATATAAGCATAATATGGCTAATAATATGAGTTAGGCTGATAATAATAAGAGTAATACGTATAGTAATTGTCGTGCTATCGATCATATCTGCATAATATGGTCAATAATATGAGTTAGATTGATAATAATAAGAGTAATAAGTATAGTAAATGTCGTGCTGTCGATCATATCTGCATAACATGGTTAATAATATGAGTTAGATCGATAATAATAAGAGAAATGAGTATAGTAAATGTCGTGCTATCGATCATATCTGCATAATATGGTTAATAATATGGGTTGGATTGATAATAGTGAGTGTAATAAGTATAGTAGTTGTCGTTCTATCGATCATATTAGCATAATATGGTTAATAATATGAGTTAGATTGATAATAATCAGAGTAATGAGTTTAGTAATTGTCGTTCTATCGATCATATAAGCCTAATATGGCTAATAATATGAGTTAGGCTGATATTAATAAGAGTAATGAGTATAGTAATTGTCGTTCTATCGATCATATAAGCATAATATGGCTAATAATATGAGTTAGGCTCATAATAATAAGAGCAATAAGTTTAGTAATTTGTCGTTCTATAGATCATATTTGCATAATATGGTTAATAATATGAGCTAGATTGATAACAGTGGGTGTAATAAGTATAGTAATTGTCGTTCTATTGATCATATTTGCATAATATGGTTAATAATATGAGTTAGATTGATAACATTGAGTGTAATAAGTATTGTAATTGTCGTTCTGTCGATCATATAAGCATAATATGGCTAATAATATGAGTTAGGCTGATAATAATAAGAGTAATAAGTATAGTAATTGTCGTGCTATCGATCATATCTGCATAATATGGTTAATAATATGAGTTAGATTGATAATAATAAGAGTAATAAGTATAGTAAATGTCGTGCTGTCGATCATATCTGCATAACATGGTTAATAATATGAGTTAGATCGATAATAATAAGAGAAATGAGTATAGTAATTGTCGTGCTATCGATCACATCTGCATAATATGGTTAATAATATGAGTTAGATTGATAATAATAAGAGTAATAAGTATAGTAAATGTCGTGCTGTCGATCATATCTGCATAACATGGTTAATAATATGAGTTAGATCGATAATAATAAGAGGAATGAGTATAGTAAATGTCGTGCTATCGATCATATCTGCATAATATGGTTAATAATATGGGTTGGATTGATAATAGTGAGTGTAATAAATATAGTAGTTGTCGTTCTATCGATCATATTAGCATAATATGGTTAATAATATGAGTTAGATTGATAATAATAAGAGTAATGAGTATAGTAATTGTCGTTCTATCGATCATATAAGCATAATATGGCTAATAATATGAGTTAGGCTGATAATAATAAGAGTAATAAGTATAGTAATTGTCGTGCTATCGATCATAGCTGAATAATATGGTTAATAATATGAGTTAGATTGATAATAGTGAGTGTAATAAGTATAGTAATTGTCGGTCTCTCGATCATATAAGCATAATATGGCTAATAATATGAGTTAGATTGATAATAATCAGAGTAATGAGTTTAGTAATTGTCGTTCTATCGATCATATAAGCCTAATATGGCTAATAATATGAGTTAGGCTGATAATAATAAGAGTAACAAGTATAGTAATTGTCGTGCTATCGATCATATCTGCATAATATGGTTAATAGTATGAGTTAGACTGATAATAGTGAGTGTAATAAGTATAGTAATTGTCGTTCTGTCGATCATATAAGCATAGTATGGCTAATAATATGAGTTAGATTGATAATAATAAGAGTAATAAGTATAGTAATTGTCGTTCTATCGATCATGTAAGCATAATATGGCTAATAATATGAGTTAGATTGATAATAATAAGAGTAATGAGTATAGTAATTGTCGTTCTATCGATCATATAAGCATAATATGGCTAATAATATGAGATAGGCTGATAATAATAAGAGTAATAAGTATAGTAATTGTCGTGCTATCGATCATATCTGCATAATATGGTTAATAATATGAGTTAGATAGATAATAATAAGAGTAATGAGTATAGCAATTGTCGTTCTATCGATCATATAAGCATAATATGGCTAATAATATGAGTTAGGCTGATAATAATAAGAGTAATAAGTATAGTAATTGTCGTGCTATCGATCATATCTGCATAATATGGTTAATAATATGAGTTAGGCTGATAATAGTAAGTGTAATAAGTATAGTAATTGTCGTTCTGTCGACCATATAAGCATAATATGGCTAATAATATGATTTAGGTTGATAATAATAAGAATAATAAGTACAGTAATTGTCGTTCTATCGATCATATAAGCATAATATGGCAAATAATATGAGTTAGATTGATAATAATAAGAGTAATGAGTATAGTAATTGTCGTTCTATCGATCATATAAGCATAATATGGCTAATAATATGAGTTAGGCTGATATTAATAAGAGTAATAAGTATAGTAATTGTCGTTCTATCGATCATATTTGCATAATATGGTTAATAATATGAGTTAGATTGATAACAGTTAGTGTAATAGGTATAGTAATTGTCGTTCTATCGATCATATAAGCATAATATGGCTAATAATATGAGTTAGGCTGATAATAATAAGAGCAATAAGTAAAGTAATTGTCGTTCTATCGATCATATTTGCATAATATGGTTAATAATATGGGTTAGATTGATAATAGTGAGTGTAATAAGTATTGTAATTGTCGTTCTGTCGATCATATAATCCATAATATGGCTAATAATATGAGTTAGGCTCATAATAATAAGAGCAATAAGTTTAGTAATTGTCGTTCTATCGATCATATTTGCATAATATGGTTAATAATATGAGCTAGATTGATAACAGTGGGTGTAATAAGTATAGTAATTGTCGTTCTATTGATCATATTTGCATAATATGGTTAATAATATGAGTTAGATTGATAACATTGAGTGTAATAAGTATTGTAATTGTCGTTCTGTCGATCATATAAGCATAATATGGCTAATAACATGAGTTAGATTGATAATAATAAGAGTAAGGAGTATACTAATTGTAGTTCTATCGATCATATCTGCATAATATGGTTAATAATATGAGTTAGATTGATAACAGTGAGTGTAATAAGTATTGTAATTGTCGTTCTATCGATGATATAAGCATAATATGGCTAATAATATGAGTTAGATTGATAATAATAAGAGAAATGAATATGGTAATTGTCGTTCTATCGATCATATAAGCATAATATGGCTAATCATATGAGTTAGGCTCATAATAATAAGAGCAATAAGTTTAGTAATTTGTCGTTCTATCGATCATATTTGCATAATATGGTTAATAATATGAGCTAGATTGATAACAGTGGGTGTAATAAGTATAGTAATTGTCGTTCTATTGATCATATTTGCATAATATGGTTAATAATATGAGTTAGATTGATAACATTGAGTGTAATAAGTATTGTAATTGTCGTTCTGTCGATCATATAAGCATAATATGGCTAATAATATGAGTTAGGCTGATAATAATAAGAGTAATATGTATAGTAATTGTCGTGCTATCGATCATATCTGCATAATATGGTTAATAATATGAGTTAGACTGATAATAGTAAGTGTAATAAGTATAGTAATTGTCGTTCTGTCGACCATATAAGCATAATATGGCTAATAATATGATTTAGGTTGATAATAATAAGAGTAATAAGTATAGTAATTGTCGTTCTATCGATCATATAAGCACAATATGGCAAATAATATGAGTTAGATTGATAATAATAAGAGTAATGAGTATAGTAATTGTCGTTCTATCGATCATATAAGCATAATATGGCTAATAATACGAGTTAGGCTGATAATAATAAGAGTAATACGTATAGTAATTGTCGTGCTATCGATCATATCTGCATAATATGGTTAATAATATGAGTTAGATTGATAATAATAAGAGTAATAAGTATAGTAAATGTCGTGCTGTCGATCATATCTGCATAACATGGTTAATAATATGAGTTAGATCGATAATAATAAGAGAAATGAGTATAGTAAATGTCGTGCTATCGATCATATCTGCTTAATATGGTTAATAATATGGGTTGGATTGATAATAGTGAGTGTAATAAGTATAGTAGTTGTCGTTCTATCGATCATATTAGCATAATATGGTTAATAATATGAGTTAGATTGATAATAATCAGAGTAATGAGTTTAGTAATTGTCGGTCTATCGATCATATAAGCCTAATATGGCTAATAATATGAGTTAGGCTGATATTAATAAGAGTAATGAGTATAGTAATTGTCGTTCTATCGATCATATAAGCATAATATGGCTAATAATATGAGTTAGGCTCATAATAATAAGAGCAATAAGTTTAGTAATTTGTCGTTCTATAGATCATATTTGCATAATATGGTTAATAATATGAGCTAGATTGATAACAGTGGGTGTAATAAGTATAGTAATTGTCGTTCTATTGATCATATTTGCATAATATGGTTAATAATATGAGTTAGATTGATAATAATAAGAGTAATGAGTATAGTAATTGTCGTTCTATCGATCATATAAGCATAATATGGCTAATAATATGAGTTAGGCTGATATTAATAAGAGTAATTAGTATAGTAATTGTCGTTCTATCGATCATATTTGCATAATATGGTTAATAATATGAGTTAGATTGATAACAGTGAGTGTAATAGGTATAGTAATTGTCGTTCTATCGATCATATAAGCATAATATGGCTAATAACATGAGTTAGATTGATAATAATAAGAGTAAGGAGTATACTAATTGTAGTTCTATCGATCATATCTGCATAATATGGTTAATAATATGAGTTAGATTGATAACAGTGAGTGTAATAAGTATAGTAATTGTCGTTCTATCGATGATATAAGCATAATATGGCTAATAATATGAGTTAGATTGATAATAATAAGAGAAATGAATATGGTAATTGTCGTTCTATCGATCATATAAGCATAATATGGCTAATCATATGAGTTAGGCTCATAATAATAAGAGCAATAAGTTTAGTAATTTGTCGTTCTATCGATCATATTTGCATAATATGGTTAATAATATGAGCTAGATTGATAACAGTGGGTGTAATAAGTATAGTAATTGTCGTTCTATTGATCATATTTGCATAATATGGTTAATAATATGAGTTAGATTGATAACATTGAGTGTAATAAGTATTGTAATTGTCGTTCTGTCGATCATATAAGCATAATATGGCTAATAATATGAGTTAGGCTGATAATAATAAGAGTAATATGTATAGTAATTGTCGTGCTATCGATCATATCTGCATAATATGGTTAATAATATGAGTTAGACTGATAATAGTAAGTGTAATAAGTATAGTAATTGTCGTTCTGTCGACCATATAAGCATAATATGGCTAATAATATGATTTAGGTTGATAATAATAAGAGTAATAAGTATAGTAATTGTCGTTCTATCGATCATATAAGCACAATATGGCAAATAATATGAGTTAGATTGATAATAATAAGAGTAATGAGTATAGTAATTGTCGTTCTATCGATCATATAAGCATAATATGGCTAATAATATGAGTTAGGCTGATATTAATAAGAGTAATAAGTATAGTAATTGTCGTGCTATCGATCATATCTGCATAATATGGTTAATAATATGAGTTAGATTGATAACATTGAGTGTAATAAGTATTGTAATTGTCGTTCTGTCGATCATATAAGCATAATATGGCTAATAATATGAGTTAGGCTGATAATAATAAGAGCAATAAGTAAAGTAGTTGTCGTTCTATCGATCATATTTGCATAATATGGTTAATAATATGGGTTAGATTGATAATAGTGAGTGTAATAAGTATTGTAATTGTCGTTCTGTCGATCATATAATCCATAATATGGCTAATAATATGAGTTAGGCTCATAATAATAAGAGCAATAAGTTTAGTAATTGTCGTTCTATCGATCATATTTGCATAATATGGTTAATAATATGAGCTAGATTGATAACAGTGGGTGTAATAAGTATAGTAATTGTCGTTCTGTCGACCATATAAGCATAATATGGCTAATAATATGAGTTAGGCTGATAATAATAAGAGTAATACGTATAGTAATTGTCGTGCTATCGATCATATCTGCATAATATGGTCAATAATATGAGTTAGATTGATAATAATAAGAGTAATAAGTATAGTAAATGTCGTGCTGTCGATCATATCTGCATAACATGGTTAATAATATGAGTTAGATCGATAATAATAAGAGAAATGAGTATAGTAAATGTCGTGCTATCGATCATATCTGCATAATATGGTTAATAATATGGGTTGGATTGATAATAGTGAGTGTAATAAGTATAGTAGTTGTCGTTCTATCGATCATATTAGCATAATATGGTTAATAATATGAGTTAGATTGATAATAATCAGAGTAATGAGTTTAGTAATTGTCGTTCTATCGATCATATAAGCCTAATATGGCTAATAATATGAGTTAGGCTGATATTAATAAGAGTAATGAGTATAGTAATTGTCGTTCTATCGATCATATAAGCATAATATGGCTAATCATATGAGTTAGGCTCATAATAATAAGAGCAATAAGTTTAGTAATTTGTCGTTCTATCGATCATATTTGCATAATATGGTTAATAATATGAGCTAGATTGATAACAGTGGGTGTAATAAGTATAGTAATTGTCGTTCTGTCGACCATATAAGCATAACATGGCTAATAATATGATTTAGGTTGATAATAATAAGAGTAATAAGTATAGTAATTGTCGTTCTATCGATCATATAAGCACAATATGGCAAATAATATGAGTTAGATTGATAATAATAAGAGTAATGAGTATAGTAATTGTCGTTCTATCGATCATATAAGCATAATATGGCTAATAATACGAGTTAGGCTGATAATAATAAGAGTAATACGTATAGTAATTGTCGTGCTATCGATCATATCTGCATAATATGGTTAATAATATGAGTTAGATTGATAATAATAAGAGTAATAAGTATAGTAAATGTCGTGCTGTCGATCATATCTGCATAACATGGTTAATAATATGAGTTAGATCGATAATAATAAGAGAAATGAGTATAGTAAATGTCGTGCTATCGATCATATCTGCTTAATATGGTTAATAATATGGGTTGGATTGATAATAGTGAGTGTAATAAGTATAGTAGTTGTCGTTCTATCGATCATATTAGCATAATATGGTTAATAATATGAGTTAGATTGATAATAATCAGAGTAATGAGTTTAGTAATTGTCGGTCTATCGATCATATAAGCCTAATATGGCTAATAATATGAGTTAGGCTGATATTAATAAGAGTAATGAGTATAGTAATTGTCGTTCTATCGATCATATAAGCATAATATGGCTAATAATATGAGTTAGGCTCATAATAATAAGAGCAATAAGTTTAGTAATTTGTCGTTCTATAGATCATATTTGCATAATATGGTTAATAATATGAGCTAGATTGATAACAGTGGGTGTAATAAGTATAGTAATTGTCGTTCTATTGATCATATTTGCATAATATGGTTAATAATATGAGTTAGATTGATAATAATAAGAGTAATGAGTATAGTAATTGTCGTTCTATCGATCATATAAGCATAATATGGCTAATAATATGAGTTAGGCTGATATTAATAAGAGTAATTAGTATAGTAATTGTCGTTCTATCGATCATATTTGCATAATATGGTTAATAATATGAGTTAGATTGATAACAGTGAGTGTAATAGGTATAGTAATTGTCGCTCTATCGATCATATAAGCATAATATGGCTAATAATATGAGTTAGCTTGATAATAATAAGAGCAATAAGTAAAGTAATTGTCGTTCTATCGATCATATTTGCATAATATGGTTAATAATATGGGTTAGATTGATAATAGTGAGTGTAATAAGTATTGTAATTGTCGTTCTGTCGATCATATAATCCATAATATGGCTAATAATATGAGTTAGGCTCATAATAATAAGAACAATAAGTTTAGTAATTGTCGTTCTATCGATCATATTTGCATAATATGGTTAATAATATGAGCTAGATTGATAACAGTGGGTGTAATAAGTATAGTAATTGTCGTTCTATTGATCATATTTGCATAATATGGTTAATAATATGAGTTAGATTGATAACATTGAGTGTAATAAGTATTGTAATTGTCGTTCTGTCGATCATATAAGCATAATATGGCTAATAATATGAGTTAGGCTGATAATAATAAGAGTAATAAGTATAGTAATTGTCGTGCTATCGATCATATCTGCATAATATGGTTAATAATATGAGTTAGATTGATAATAATAAGAGTAATAAGTATAGTAAATGTCGTGCTGTCGATCATATCTGCATAACATGGTTAATAATATGAGTTAGATCGATAATAATAAGAGAAATGAGTATAGTAAATGTCGTGCTATCGATCATGTCTGCATAATATGGTTAATAATATGGGTTGGATTGATAATAGTGAGTGTAATAAGTATAGTAGTTGTCGTTCTATCGATCATATAAGCCTAATATGGCTAATAATATGAGTTAGGCTGATAATAATAAGAGTAATAAGTATAGTAATTGTCGTGCTATCGATCATATCTGCATAATATGGTCAATAGTATGAGTTAGACTGATAATAGTGAGTGTAATAAGTATAGTAATTGTCGTTCTGTCGATCATATAAGCATAATATGGCTAATAATATGAGTTAGATTGATAATAATAAGAGTAATAAGTATAGTAATTGTCGTTCTATCGATCATGTAAGCATAATATGGCTAATAATATGAGTTAGATTGATAATAATAAGAGTAATGAGTATAGTAATTGTCGTTCTACCGATCATATAAGCATAATATGGCTAATAATATGAGTTAGGCTGATATTAATAAGAGTAATAAGTATAGTAATTGTCGTTCTATCGATCATATTTGCATAATATGGTTAATAATATGAGTTAGATTGATAACAGTGAGTGTAATAGGTATAGTAATTGTCGTTCTATCGATCATATAAGCATAATATGGCTAATAATATGAGTTAGGCTGATAATAATAAGAGCAATAAGTAAAGTAGTTGTCGTTCTATCGATCATATTTGCATAATATGGTTAATAATATGGGTTAGATTGATAATAGTGAGTGTAATAAGTATTGTAATTGTCGTTCTGTCGATCATATAATCCATAATATGGCTAATAATATGAGTTAGGCTCATAATAATAAGAGCAATAAGTTTAGTAATTGTCGTTCTATCGATCATATTTGCATAATATGGTTAATAATATGAGCTAGGTTGATAACAGTGGGTGTAATAAGTATAGTAATTGTCGTTCTGTCGACCATATAAGCATAATATGGCTAATAATATGAGTTAGGCTGATAATAATAAGAGTAATACGTATAGTAATTGTCGTGCTATCGATCATATCTGCATAATATGGTTAATAATATGAGTTAGATTGATAATAATAAGAGTAATAAGTATAGTAAATGTCGTGCTGTCGATCATATCTGCATAACATGGTTAATAATATGAGTTAGATCGATAATAATAAGAGAAATGAGTATAGTAAATGTCGTGCTATCGATCATATCTGCATAATATGGTTAATAATATGGGTTGGATTGATAATAGTGAGTGTAATAAGTATAGTAGTTGTCGTTCTATCGATCATATTAGCATAATATGGTTAATAATATGAGTTAGATTGATAATAATCAGAGTAATGAGTTTAGTAATTGTCGTTCTATCGATCATATAAGCCTAATATGGCTAATAATATGAGTTAGGCTGATATTAATAAGAGTAATGAGTATAGTAATTGTCGTTCTGTCGATCATATAATCCATAATATGGCTAATAATATGAGTTAGGCTCATAATAATAAGAGCAATAAGTTTAGTAATTGTCGTTCTATCGATCATATTTGCATAATATGGTTAATAATATGAGCTAGATTGATAACAGTGGGTGTAATAAGTATAGTAATTGTCGTTCTGTCGACCATATAAGCATAATATGGCTAATAATATGAGTTAGGCTGATAATAATAAGAGTAATACGTATAGTAATTGTCGTGCTATCGATCATATCTGCATAATATGGTCAATAATATGAGTTAGATTGATAATAATAAGAGTAATAAGTATAGTAAATGTCGTGCTGTCGATCATATCTGCATAACATGGTTAATAATATGAGTTAGATCGATAATAATAAGAGAAATGAGTATAGTAAATGTCGTGCTATCGATCATATCTGCATAATATGGTTAATAATATGGGTTGGATTGATAATAGTGAGTGTAATAAGTATAGTAGTTGTCGTTCTATCGATCATATTAGCATAATATGGTTAATAATATGAGTTAGATTGATAATAATCAGAGTAATGAGTTTAGTAATTGTCGTTCTATCGATCATATAAGCCTAATATGGCTAATAATATGAGTTAGGCTGATATTAATAAGAGTAATGAGTATAGTAATTGTCGTTCTATCGATCATATAAGCATAATATGGCTAATCATATGAGTTAGGCTCATAATAATAAGAGCAATAAGTTTAGTAATTTGTCGTTCTATCGATCATATTTGCATAATATGGTTAATAATATGAGCTAGATTGATAACAGTGGGTGTAATAAGTATAGTAATTGTCGTTCTGTCGACCATATAAGCATAACATGGCTAATAATATGATTTAGGTTGATAATAATAAGAGTAATAAGTATAGTAATTGTCGTTCTATCGATCATATAAGCACAATATGGCAAATAATATGAGTTAGATTGATAATAATAAGAGTAATGAGTATAGTAATTGTCGTTCTATCGATCATATAAGCATAATATGGCTAATAATACGAGTTAGGCTGATAATAATAAGAGTAATACGTATAGTAATTGTCGTGCTATCGATCATATCTGCATAATATGGTTAATAATATGAGTTAGATTGATAATAATAAGAGTAATAAGTATAGTAAATGTCGTGCTGTCGATCATATCTGCATAACATGGTTAATAATATGAGTTAGATCGATAATAATAAGAGAAATGAGTATAGTAAATGTCGTGCTATCGATCATATCTGCTTAATATGGTTAATAATATGGGTTGGATTGATAATAGTGAGTGTAATAAGTATAGTAGTTGTCGTTCTATCGATCATATTAGCATAATATGGTTAATAATATGAGTTAGATTGATAATAATCAGAGTAATGAGTTTAGTAATTGTCGGTCTATCGATCATATAAGCCTAATATGGCTAATAATATGAGTTAGGCTGATATTAATAAGAGTAATGAGTATAGTAATTGTCGTTCTATCGATCATATAAGCATAATATGGCTAATCATATGAGTTAGGCTCATAATAATAAGAGCAATAAGTTTAGTAATTTGTCGTTCTATCGATCATATTTGCATAATATGGTTAATAATATGAGCTAGATTGATAACAGTGGGTGTAATAAGTATAGTAATTGTCGTTCTGTCGACCATATAAGCATAACATGGCTAATAATATGATTTAGGTTGATAATAATAAGAGTAATAAGTATAGTAATTGTCGTTCTATCGATCATATAAGCACAATATGGCAAATAATATGAGTTAGATTGATAATAATAAGAGTAATGAGTATAGTAATTGTCGTTCTATCGATCATATAAGCATAATATGGCTAATAATACGAGTTAGGCTGATAATAATAAGAGTAATACGTATAGTAATTGTCGTGCTATCGATCATATCTGCATAATATGGTTAATAATATGAGTTAGATTGATAATAATAAGAGTAATAAGTATAGTAAATGTCGTGCTGTCGATCATATCTGCATAACATGGTTAATAATATGAGTTAGATCGATAATAATAAGAGAAATGAGTATAGTAAATGTCGTGCTATCGATCATATCTGCTTAATATGGTTAATAATATGGGTTGGATTGATAATAGTGAGTGTAATAAGTATAGTAGTTGTCGTTCTATCGATCATATTAGCATAATATGGTTAATAATATGAGTTAGATTGATAATAATCAGAGTAATGAGTTTAGTAATTGTCGGTCTATCGATCATATAAGCCTAATATGGCTAATAATATGAGTTAGGCTGATATTAATAAGAGTAATGAGTATAGTAATTGTCGTTCTATCGATCATATAAGCATAATATGGCTAATAATATGAGTTAGGCTCATAATAATAAGAGCAATAAGTTTAGTAATTTGTCGTTCTATAGATCATATTTGCATAATATGGTTAATAATATGAGCTAGATTGATAACAGTGGGTGTAATAAGTATAGTAATTGTCGTTCTATTGATCATATTTGCATAATATGGTTAATAATATGAGTTAGATTGATAATAATAAGAGTAATGAGTATAGTAATTGTCGTTCTATCGATCATATAAGCATAATATGGCTAATAATATGAGTTAGGCTGATATTAATAAGAGTAATTAGTATAGTAATTGTCGTTCTATCGATCATATTTGCATAATATGGTTAATAATATGAGTTAGATTGATAACAGTGAGTGTAATAGGTATAGTAATTGTCGTTCTATCGATCATATAAGCATAATATGGCTAATAATATGAGTTAGCTTGATAATAATAAGAGCAATAAGTAAAGTAATTGTCGTTCTATCGATCATATTTGCATAATATGGTTAATAATATGGGTTAGATTGATAATAGTGAGTGTAATAAGTATTGTAATTGTCGTTCTGTCGATCATATAATCCATAATATGGCTAATAATATGAGTTAGGCTCATAATAATAAGAACAATAAGTTTAGTAATTGTCGTTCTATCGATCATATTTGCATAATATGGTTAATAATATGAGCTAGATTGATAACAGTGGGTGTAATAAGTATAGTAATTGTCGTTCTATTGATCATATTTGCATAATATGGTTAATAATATGAGTTAGATTGATAACATTGAGTGTAATAAGTATTGTAATTGTCGTTCTGTCTATCATATAAGCATAATATGGCTAATAATATGAGTTAGGCTGATAATAATAAGAGTAATAAGTATAGTAATTGTCGTGCTATCGATCATATCTGCATAATATGGTTAATAATATGAGTTAGATTGATAATAATAAGAGTAATAAGTATAGTAAATGTCGTGCTGTCGATCATATCTGCATAACATGGTTAATAATATGAGTTAGATCGATAATAATAAGAGAAATGAGTATAGTAAATGTCGTGCTATCGATCATGTCTGCATAATATGGTTAATAATATGGGTTGGATTGATAATAGTGAGTGTAATAAGTATAGTAGTTGTCGTTCTATCGATCATATAAGCCTAATATGGCTAATAATATGAGTTAGGCTGATAATAATAAGAGTAATAAGTATAGTAATTGTCGTGCTATCGATCATATCTGCATAATATGGTTAATAGTATGAGTTAGACTGATAATAGTGAGTGTAATAAGTATAGTAATTGTCGTTCTGTCGATCATATAAGCATAATATGGCTAATAATATGAGTTAGATTGATAATAATAAGAGTAATAAGTATAGTAATTGTCGTTCTATCGATCATGTAAGCATAATATGGCTAATAATATGAGTTAGATTGATAATAATAAGAGTAATGAGTATAGTAATTGTCGTTCTACCGATCATATAAGCATAATATGGCTAATAATATGAGTTAGGCTGATATTAATAAGAGTAATAAGTATAGTAATTGTCGTTCTATCGATCATATTTGCATAATATGGTTAATAATATGAGTTAGATTGATAACAGTGAGTGTAATAGGTATAGTAATTGTCGTTCTATCGATCATATAAGCATAATATGGCTAATAATATGAGTTAGGCTGATAATAATAAGAGCAATAAGTAAAGTAGTTGTCGTTCTATCGATCATATTTGCATAATATGGTTAATAATATGGGTTAGATTGATAATAGTGAGTGTAATAAGTATTGTAATTGTCGTTCTGTCGATCATATAATCCATAATATGGCTAATAATATGAGTTAGGCTCATAATAATAAGAGCAATAAGTTTAGTAATTGTCGTTCCATCGATCATATTTGCATAATATGGTTAATAATATGAGCTAGGTTGATAACAGTGGGTGTAATAAGTATAGTAATTGTCGTTCTGTCGACCATATAAGCATAATATGGCTAATAATATGAGTTAGGCTGATAATAATAAGAGTAATACGTATAGTAATTGTCGTGCTATCGATCATATCTGCATAATATGGTTAATAATATGAGTTAGATTGATAATAATAAGAGTAATAAGTATAGTAAATGTCGTGCTGTCGATCATATCTGCATAACATGGTTAATAATATGAGTTAGATCGATAATAATAAGAGAAATGAGTATAGTAAATGTCGTGCTATCGATCATATCTGCATAATATGGTTAATAATATGGGTTGGATTGATAATAGTGAGTGTAATAAGTATAGTAGTTGTCGTTCTATCGATCATATTAGCATAATATGGTTAATAATATGAGTTAGATTGATAATAATCAGAGTAATGAGTTTAGTAATTGTCGTTCTATCGATCATATAAGCCTAATATGGCTAATAATATGAGTTAGGCTGATATTAATAAGAGTAATGAGTATAGTAATTGTCGTTCTATCGATCATATAAGCATAATATGGCTAATCATATGAGTTAGGCTCATAATAATAAGAGCAATAAGTTTAGTAATTTGTCGTTCTATCGATCATATTTGCATAATATGGTTAATAATATGAGCTAGATTGATAACAGTGGGTGTAATAAGTATAGTAATTGTCGTTCTGTCGACCATATAAGCATAATATGGCTAATAATATGATTTAGGTTGATAATAATAAGAGTAATAAGTATAGTAATTGTCGTTCTATCGATCATATAAGCACAATATGGCAAATAATATGAGTTAGATTGATAATAATAAGAGTAATGAGTATAGTAATTGTCGTTCTATCGATCATATAAGCATAATATGGCTAATAATACGAGTTAGGCTGATAATAATAAGAGTAATACGTATAGTAATTGTCGTGCTATCGATCATATCTGCATAATATGGTTAATAATATGAGTTAGATTGATAATAATAAGAGTAATAAGTATAGTAAATGTCGTGCTGTCGATCATATCTGCATAACATGGTTAATAATATGAGTTAGATCGATAATAATAAGAGAAATGAGTATAGTAAATGTCGTGCTATCGATCATATCTGCATAATATGGTTAATAATATGGGTTGGATTGATAATAGTGAGTGTAATAAGTATAGTAGTTGTCGTTCTATCGATCATATTAGCATAATATGGTTAATAATATGAGTTAGATTGATAATAATCAGAGTAATGAGTTTAGTAATTGTCGGTCTATCGATCATATAAGCCTAATATGGCTAATAATATGAGTTAGGCTGATATTAATAAGAGTAATGAGTATAGTAATTGTCGTTCTATCGATCATATAAGCATAATATGGCTAATAATATGAGTTAGGCTCATAATAATAAGAGCAATAAGTTTAGTAATTTGTCGTTCTATAGATCATATTTGCATAATATGGTTAATAATATGAGCTAGATTGATAACAGTGGGTGTAATAAGGATAGTAATTGTCGTTCTATTGATCATATTTGCATAATATGGTTAATAATATGAGTTAGATTGATAACATTGAGTGTAATAAGTATTGTAATTGTCGTTCTGTCGATCATATAAGCATAATATGGCTAATAATATGAGTTAGGCTGATAATAATAAGAGTAATAAGTATAGTAATTGTCGTGCTATCGATCATATCTGCATAATATGGTTAATAATATGAGTTAGATTGATAATAATAAGAGTAATAAGTATAGTAAATGTCGTGCTGTCGATCATATCTGCATAACATGGTTAATAATATGAGTTAGATCGATAATAATAAGAGAAATGAGTATAGTAATTGTCGTGCTATCGATCATATCTGCATAATATGGTTAATAATATGAGTTAGATTGATAATAATAAGAGTAATAAGTATAGTAAATGTCGTGCTGTCGATCATATCTGCATAACATGGTTAATAATATGAGGTAGATCGATAATAATAAGAGAAATGAGTATAGTAAATGTCGTGCTATCGATCATATCTGCATAATATGGTTAATAATATGGGTTGGATTGATAATAGTGAGTGTAATAAGTATAGTAGTTGTCGTTCTATCGATCATATTAGCATAATATGGTTAATAATATGAGTTAGATTGATAATAATAAGAGTAATGAGTATAGTAATTGTCGTTCTATCGATCATATAAGCATAATATGGCTAATAATATGAGTTAGGCTGATAATAATAAGAGTAATAAGTATAGTAATTGTCGTGCTATCGATCATAGCTGAATAATATATTTAATAATATGAGTTAGATTGATAATAGTGAGTGTAATAAGTATAGTAATTGTCGTTCTCTCGATCATATAAGCATAATATGGCTAATAATATGAGTTAGATTGATAATAATCAGAGTAATGAGTTTAGTAATTGTCGTTCTATCGATCATATAAGCCTAATATGGCTAATAATATGAGTTAGGCTGATAATAATAAGAGTAATAAGTATAGTAATTGTCGTGCTATCGATCATATCTGCATAATATGGTTAATAGTATGAGTTAGACTGATAATAGTGAGTGTAATAAGTATAGTAATTGTCGTTCTGTCGATCATATAAGCATAATATGGCTAATAATATGAGTTAGATTGATAATAATAAGAGTAATAAGTATAGTAATTGTCGTTCTATCGATCATGTAAGCATAATATGGCTAATAATATGAGTTAGATTGATAATAATAAGAGTAATGAGTATAGTAATTGTCGTTCTATCGATCATATAAGCATAATATGGCTAATAATATGAGATAGGCTGATAATAATAAGAGTAATAAGTATAGTAATTGTCGTGCTATCGATCATATCTGCATAATATGGTTAATAATATGAGTTAGATAGATAATAATAAGAGTAATGAGTATAGCAATTGTCGTTCTATCGATCATATAAGCATAATATGGCTAATAATATGAGTTAGGCTGATAATAATAAGAGTAATAAGTATAGTAATTGTCGTGCTATCGATCATATCTGCATAATATGGTTAATAATATGAGTTAGGCTGATAATAGTAAGTGTAATAAGTATAGTAATTGTCGTTCTGTCGACCATATAAGCATAATATGGCTAATAATATGATTTAGGTTGATAATAATAAGAGTAATAAGTATAGTAATTGTCGTTCTATCGATCATATAAGCATAATATGGCAAATAATATGAGTTAGATTGATAATAATAAGAGTAATGAGTATAGTAATTGTCGTTCTATCGATCATATAAGCATAATATGGCTAATAATATGAGTTAGGCTGATATTAATAAGAGTAATAAGTATAGTAATTGTCGTTCTATCGATCATATTTGCATAATATGGTTAATAATATGAGTTAGATTGATAACAGTGAGTGTAATAGGTATAGTAATTGTCGTTCTATCGATCATATAAGCATAATATGGCTAATAATATGAGTTAGGCTGATAATAATAAGAGCAATAAGTAAAGTAATTGTCGTTCTATCGATCATATTTGCATAATATGGTTAATAATATGGGTTAGATTGATAATAGTGAGTGTAATAAGTATTGTAATTGTCGTTCTGTCGATCATATAATCCATAATATGGCTAATAATATGAGTTAGGCTCATAATAATAAGAGCAATAAGTTTAGTAATTGTCGTTCTATCGATCATATTTGCATAATATGGTTAATAATATGAGCTAGATTGATAACAGTGGGTGTAATAAGTATAGTAATTGTCGTTCTATTGATCATATTTGCATAATATGGTTAATAATATGAGTTAGATTTATAACATTGAGTGTAATAAGTATTGTAATTGTCGTTCTGTCGATCATATAAGCATAATATGGCTAATAATATGAGTTAGGCTGATAATAATAAGAGTAATATGTATAGTAATTGTCGTGCTATCGATCATATCTGCATAATATGGTTAATAATATGAGTTAGACTGATAATAGTAAGTGTAATAAGTATAGTAATTGTCGTTCTGTCGACCATATAAGCATAATATGGCTAATAATATGATTTAGGTTGATAATAATAAGAGTAATAAGTATAGTAATTGTCGTTCTATCGATCATATAAGCACAATATGGCAAATAATATGAGTTAGATTGATAATAATAAGAGTAATGAGTATAGTAATTGTCGTTCTATCGATCATATAAGCATAATATGGCTAATAATATGAGTTAGGCTGATATTAATAAGGGTAATAAGTATAGTAATTGTCGTTCTATCGATCATATTTGCATAATATGGTTAATAATATGAGTTAGATTGATAACAGTGAGTGTAATAGGTATAGTAATTGTCGTTCTATCGATCATATAAGCATAATATGGCTAATAATATGAGTTAGCTTGATAATAATAAGAGCAATAAGTAAAGTAATTGTCGTTCTATCGATCATATTTGCATAATATGGTTAATAATATGGGTTAGATTGATAATAGTGAGTGTAATAAGTATTGTAATTGTCGTTCTGTCGATCATATAATCCATAATATGGCTAATAATATGAGTTAGGCTCATAATAATAAGAGCAATAAGTTTAGTAATTGTCGTTCTATCGATCATATTTGCATAATATGGTTAATAATATGAGCTAGATTGATAACAGTGGGTGTAATAAGTATAGTAATTATCGTTCTATTGATCATATTTGCATAATATGGTTAATAATATGAGTTAGATTGATAACATTGAGTGTAATAAGTATTGTAATTGTCGTTCTGTCGATCATATAAGCATAATATGGCTAATAATATGAGTTAGGCTGATAATAATAAGAGTAATACGTATAGTAATTGTCGTGCTATCGATCATATCTGCATAATATGGTTAATAATATGAGTTAGATTGATAATAATAAGAGTAATAAGTATAGTAAATGTCGTGCTGTCGATCATATCTGCATAACATGGTTAATAATATGAGTTAGATCGATAATAATAAGAGAAATGAGTATAGTAAATGTCGTGCTATCGATCATATCTGCATAATATGGTTAATAATATGGGTTGGATTGATAATAGTGAGTGTAATAAGTATAGTAGTTGTCGTTCTATCGATCATATTAGCATAATATGGTTAATAATATGAGTTAGATTGATAATAATCAGAGTAATGAGTTTAGTAATTGTCGGTCTATCGATCATATAAGCCTAATATGGCTAATAATATGAGTTAGGCTGATATTAATAAGAGTAATGAGTATAGTAATTGTCGTTCTATCGATCATATAAGCATAATATGGCTAATAATATGAGTTAGGCTCATAATAATAAGAGCAATAAGTTTAGTAATTTGTCGTTCTATCGATCATATTTGCATAATATGGTTAATAATATGAGCTAGATTGATAACAGTGGGTGTAATAAGTATAGTAATTGTCGTTCTATTGATCATATTTGCATAATATGGTTAATAATATGAGTTAGATTGATAACATTGAGTGTAATAAGTATTGTAATTGTCGTTCTGTCGATCATATAAGCATAATATGGCTAATAATATGAGTTAGGCTGATAATAATAAGAGTAATAAGTATAGTAATTGTCGTGCTATCGATCATATCTGCATAATATGGTTAATAATATGAGTTAGATTGATAATAATAAGAGTAATAAGTATAGTAAATGTCGTGCTGTCGATCATATCTGCATAACATGGTTAATAATATGAGTTAGATCGATAATAATAAGAGAAATGAGTATAGTAAATGTCGTTCTATCGATCATATAAGCATAATATGGCTAATAATACGAGTTAGGCTGATAATAATAAGAGTAATAAGTATAGTAATTGTCGTGCTATCGATCATATCTGCATAATATGGTTAATAATATGAGTTAGATAGATAATCATAAGAGTAATGAGTATAGTAAATGTCGTGCTGTCGATCATATCTGCATAACATGGTTAATAATATGAGTTAGATCGATAATAATAAGAGAAATGAGTATAGTAAATGTCGTGCTATCGATCATATCTGCATAATATGGTTAATAATATGGGTTGGATTGATAATAGTGAGTGTAATAAGTATAGTAATTGTCGTTCTATTGATCATATTTGCATAATATGGTTAATAATATGAGTTAGATTGATAACATTGAGTGTAATAAGTATTGTAATTGTCGTTCTGTCGATCATATAAGCATAATATGGCTAATAATATGAGTTAGGCTGATAATAATAAGAGTAATAAGTATAGTAATTGTCGTGCTATCGATCATATCTGCATAACATGGTTAATAATATGAGTTAGATCGATAATAATAAGAGAAATGAGTATAGTAATTGTCGTGCTATCGATCATATCTGCATAATATGGTTAATAATATGAGTTAGATTGATAATAATAAGAGTAATAAGTATAGTAAATGTCGTGCTGTCGATCATATCTGCATAACATGGTTAATAATATGAGTTAGATCGATAATAATAAGAGAAATGAGTATAGTAAATGTCGTGCTATCGATCATATCTGCATAATATGGTTAATAATATGGGTTGGATTGATAATAGTGAGTGTAATAAGTATAGTAGTTGTCGTTCTATCGATCATATTAGCATAATATGGTTAATAATATGAGTTAGATTGATAATAATAAGAGTAATGAGTATAGTAATTGTCGTTCTATCGATCATATAAGCATAATATGGCTAATAATATGAGTTAGGCTGATAATAATAAGAGTAATAAGTATAGTAATTGTCGTGCTATCGATCATAGCTGAATAATATGGTTAATAATATGAGTTAGATTGATAATAGTGAGTGTAATAAGTATAGTAATTGTCGTTCTCTCGATCATATAAGCATAATATGGCTAATAATATGAGTTAGATTGATAATAATCAGAGTAATGAGTTTAGTAATTGTCGTTCTATCGATCATATAAGCCTAATATGGCTAATAATATGAGTTAGGCTGATAATAATAAGAGTAATAAGTATAGTAATTGTCGTGCTATCGATCATATCTGCATAATATGGTTAATAGTATGAGTTAGACTGATAATAGTGAGTGTAATAAGTATAGTAATTGTCGTTCTGTCGATCATATAAGCATAATATGGCTAATAATATGAGTTAGATTGATAATAATAAGAGTAATAAGTATAGTAATTGTCGTTCTATCGATCATGTAAGCATAATATGGCTAATAATATGAGTTAGATTGATAATAATAAGAGTAATGAGTATAGTAATTGTCGTTCTATCGATCATATAAGCATAATATGGCTAATAATATGAGATAGGCTGATAATAATAAGAGTAATAAGTATAGTAATTGTCGTGCTATCGATCATATCTGCATAATATGGTTAATAATATGAGTTAGATAGATAATAATAAGAGTAATGAGTATAGCAATTGTCGTTCTATCGATCATATAAGCATAATATGGCTAATAATATGAGTTAGGCTGATAATAATAAGAGTAATAAGTATAGTAATTGTCGTGCTATCGATCATATCTGCATAATATGGTTAATAATATGAGTTAGGCTGATAATAGTAAGTGTAATAAGTATAGTAATTGTCGTTCTGTCGACCATATAAGCATAATATGGCTAATAATATGATTTAGGTTGATAATAATAAGAGTAATAAGTATAGTAATTGTCGTTCTATCGATCATATAAACATAATATGGCAAATAATATGAGTTAGATTGATAATAATAAGAGTAATGAGTATAGTAATTGTCGTTCTACCGATCATATAAGCATAATATGGCTAATAATATGAGTTAGGCTGATATTAATAAGAGTAATAAGTATAGTAATTGTCGTTCTATCGATCATATTTGCATAATATGGTTAATAATATGAGTTAGATTGATAACAGTGAGTGTAATAGGTATAGTAATTGTCGTTCTATCGATCATATAAGCATAATATGGCTAATAATATGAGTTAGGCTGATAATAATAAGAGCAATAAGTAAAGTAGTTGTCGTTCTATCGATCATATTTGCATAATATGGTTAATAATATGGGTTAGATTGATAATAGTGAGTGTAATAAGTATTGTAATTGTCGTTCTGTCGATCATATAATCCATAATATGGCTAATAATATGAGTTAGGCTCATAATAATAAGAGCAATAAGTTTAGTAATTGTCGTTCTATCGATCATATTTGCATAATATGGTTAATAATATGAGCTAGGTTGATAACAGTGGGTGTAATAAGTATAGTAATTGTCGTTCTGTCGACCATATAAGCATAATATGGCTAATAATATGAGTTAGGCTGATAATAATAAGAGTAATACGTATAGTAATTGTCGTGCTATCGATCATATCTGCATAATATGGTTAATAATATGAGTTAGATTGATAATAATAAGAGTAATAAGTATAGTAAATGTCGTGCTGTCGATCATATCTGCATAACATGGTTAATAATATGAGTTAGATCGATAATAATAAGAGAAATGAGTATAGTAAATGTCGTGCTATCGATCATATCTGCATAATATGGTTAATAATATGGGTTGGATTGATAATAGTGAGTGTAATAAGTATAGTAGTTGTCGTTCTATCGATCATATTAGCATAATATGGTTAATAATATGAGTTAGATTGATAATAATCAGAGTAATGAGTTTAGTAATTGTCGTTCTATCGATCATATAAGCCTAATATGGCTAATAATATGAGTTAGGCTGATATTAATAAGAGTAATGAGTATAGTAATTGTCGTTCTATCGATCATATAAGCATAATATGGCTAATCATATGAGTTAGGCTCATAATAATAAGAGCAATAAGTTTAGTAATTTGTCGTTCTATCGATCATATTTGCATAATATGGTTAATAATATGAGCTAGATTGATAACAGTGGGTGTAATAAGTATAGTAATTGTCGTTCTGTCGACCATATAAGCATAATATGGCTAATAATATGATTTAGGTTGATAATAATAAGAGTAATAAGTATAGTAATTGTCGTTCTATCGATCATATAAGCATAATATGGCAAATAATATGAGTTAGATTGATAATAATAAGAGTAATGAGTATAGTAATTGTCGTTCTATCGATCATATAAGCATAATATGGCTAATAATATGAGTTAGGCTGATATTAATAAGAGTAATAAGTATAGTAATTGTCGTTCTATCGATCATATTTGCATAATATGGTTAATAATATGAGTTAGATTGATAACAGTGAGTGTAATAGGTATAGTAATTGTCGTTCTATCGATCATATAAGCATAATATGGCTAATAATATGAGTTAGGCTGATAATAATAAGAGCAATAAGTAAAGTAATTGTCGTTCTATCGATCATATTTGCATAATATGGTTAATAATATGGGTTAGATTGATAATAGTGAGTGTAATAAGTATTGTAATTGTCGTTCTGTCGATCATATAATCCATAATATGGCTAATAATATGAGTTAGGCTCATAATAATAAGAGCAATAAGTTTAGTAATTGTCGTTCTATCGATCATATTTGCATAATATGGTTAATAATATGAGCTAGATTGATAACAGTGGGTGTAATAAGTATAGTAATTGTCGTTCTATTGATCATATTTGCATAATATGGTTAATAATATGAGTTAGATTGATAACATTGAGTGTAATAAGTATTGTAATTGTCGTTCTGTCGATCATATAAGCATAATATGGCTAATAATATGAGTTAGGCTGATAATAATAAGAGTAATAAGTATAGTAATTGTCGTGCTATCGATCATATCTGCATAATATGGTTAATAATATGAGTTAGATTGATAATAATAAGAGTAATAAGTATAGTAAATGTCGTGCTGTCGATCATATCTGCATAACATGGTTAATAATATGAGTTAGATCGATAATAATAAGAGAAATGAGTATAGTAATTGTCGTGCTATCGATCATATCTGCATAATATGGTTAATAATATGAGTTAGATTGATAATAATAAGAGTAATAAGTATAGTAAATGTCGTGCTGTCGATCATATCTGCATAACATGGTTAATAATATGAGGTAGATCGATAATAATAAGAGAAATGAGTATAGTAAATGTCGTGCTATCGATCATATCTGCATAATATGGTTAATAATATGGGTTGGATTGATAATAGTGAGTGTAATAAGTATAGTAGTTGTCGTTCTATCGATCATATTAGCATAATATGGTTAATAATATGAGTTAGATTGATAATAATAAGAGTAATGAGTATAGTAGTTGTCGTTCTATCGATCATATAAGCATAATATGGCTAATAATATGAGTTAGGCTGATAATAATAAGAGTAATAAGTATAGTAATTGTCGTGCTATCGATCATAGCTGAATAATATATTTAATAATATGAGTTAGATTGATAATAGTGAGTGTAATAAGTATAGTAATTGTCGTTCTCTCGATCATATAAGCATAATATGGCTAATAATATGAGTTAGATTGATAATAATGAGAGTAATGAGTTTAGTAATTGTCGTTCTATCGATCATATAAGCCTAATATGGCTAATAATATGAGTTAGGCTGATAATAATAAGAGTAATAAGTATAGTAATTGTCGTGCTATCGATCATATCTGCATAATATGGTTAATAGTATGAGTTAGACTGATAATAGTGAGTGTAATAAGTATAGTAATTGTCGTTCTGTCGATCATATAAGCATAATATGGCTAATAATATGAGTTAGATTGATAATAATAAGAGTAATAAGTATAGTAATTGTCGTTCTATCGATCATGTAAGCATAATATGGCTAATAATATGAGTTAGATTGATAATAATAAGAGTAATGAGTATAGTAATTGTCGTTCTATCGATCATATAAGCATAATATGGCTAATAATATGAGATAGGCTGATAATAATAAGAGTAATAAGTATAGTAATTGTCGTGCTATCGATCATATCTGCATAATATGGTTAATAATATGAGTTAGATAGATAATAATAAGAGTAATGAGTATAGCAATTGTCGTTCTATCGATCATATAAGCATAATATGGCTAATAATATGAGTTAGGCTGATAATAATAAGAGTAATAAGTATAGTAATTGTCGTGCTATCGATCATATCTGCATAATATGGTTAATAATATGAGTTAGGCTGATAATAGTAAGTGTAATAAGTATAGTAATTGTCGTTCTGTCGACCATATAAGCATAATATGGCTAATAATATGATTTAGGTTGATAATAATAAGAGTAATAAGTATAGTAATTGTCGTTCTATCGATCATATAAGCATAATATGGCAAATAATATGAGTTAGATTGATAATAATAAGAGTAATGAGTATAGTAATTGTCGTTCTATCGATCATATAAGCATAATATGGCTAATAATATGAGTTAGGCTGATATTAATAAGAGTAATAAGTATAGTAATTGTCGTTCTATCGATCATATTTGCATAATATGGTTAATAATATGAGTTAGATTGATAACAGTGAGTGTAATAGGTATAGTAATTGTCGTTCTATCGATCATATAAGCATAATATGGCTAATAATATGAGTTAGGCTGATAATAATAAGAGCAATAAGTAAAGTAATTGTCGTTCTATCGATCATATTTGCATAATATGGTTAATAATATGGGTTAGATTGATAATAGTGAGTGTAATAAGTATTGTAATTGTCGTTCTGTCGATCATATAATCCATAATATGGCTAATAATATGAGTTAGGCTCATAATAATAAGAGCAATAAGTTTAGTAATTGTCGTTCTATCGATCATATTTGCATAATATGGTTAATAATATGAGCTAGATTGATAACAGTGGGTGTAATAAGTATAGTAATTGTCGTTCTATTGATCATATTTGCATAATATGGTTAATAATATGAGTTAGATTGATAATAATAAGAGTAAGGAGTATACTAATTGTAGTTCTATCGATCATATCTGCATAATATGGTTAATAATATGAGTTAGATTGATAACAGTGAGTGTAATAAGTATAGTAATTGTCGTTCTATCGATGATATAAGCATAATATGGCTAATAATATGAGTTAGATTGATAATAATAAGAGAAATGAATATGGTAATTGTCGTTCTATCGATCATATAAGCATAATATGGCTAATCATATGAGTTAGGCTCATAATAATAAGAGCAATAAGTTTAGTAATTTGTCGTTCTATCGATCATATTTGCATAATATGGTTAATAATATGAGCTAGATTGATAACAGTGGGTGTAATAAGTATAGTAATTGTCGTTCTATTGATCATATTTGCATAATATGGTTAATAATATGAGTTAGATTGATAACATTGAGTGTAATAAGTATTGTAATTGTCGTTCTGTCGATCATATAAGCATAATATGGCTAATAATATGAGTTAGGCTGATAATAATAAGAGTAATATGTATAGTAATTGTCGTGCTATCGATCATATCTGCATAATATGGTTAATAATATGAGTTAGACTGATAATAGTAAGTGTAATAAGTATAGTAATTGTCGTTCTGTCGACCATATAAGCATAATATGGCTAATAATATGATTTAGGTTGATAATAATAAGAGTAATAAGTATAGTAATTGTCGTTCTATCGATCATATAAGCACAATATGGCAAATAATATGAGTTAGATTGATAATAATAAGAGTAATGAGTATAGTAATTGTCGTTCTATCGATCATATAAGCATAATATGGCTAATAATATGAGTTAGGCTGATATTAATAAGAGTAATAAGTATAGTAATTGTCGTTCTATCGATCATATTTGCATAATATGGTTAATAATATGAGTTAGATTGATAACAGTGAGTGTAATAGGTATAGTAATTGTCGTTCTATCGATCATATAAGCATAATATGGCTAATAATATGAGTTAGCTTGATAATAATAAGAGCAATAAGTAAAGTAATTGTCGTTCTATCGATCATATTTGCATAATATGGTTAATAATATGGGTTAGATTGATAATAGTGAGTGTAATAAGTATTGTAATTGTCGTTCTGTCGATCATATAATCCATAATATGGCTAATAATATGAGTTAGGCTCATAATAATAAGAGCAATAAGTTTAGTAATTGTCGTTCTATCGATCATATTTGCATAATATGGTTAATAATATGAGCTAGATTGATAACAGTGGGTGTAATAAGTATAGTAATTGTCGTTCTATTGATCATATTTGCATAATATGGTTAATAATATGAGTTAGATTGATAACATTGAGTGTAATAAGTATTGTAATTGTCGTTCTGTCGATCATATAAGCATAATATGGCTAATAATATGAGTTAGGCTGATAATAATAAGAGTAATACGTATAGTAATTGTCGTGCTATCGATCATATCTGCATAATATGGTTAATAATATGAGTTAGATTGATAATAATAAGAGTAATAAGTATAGTAAATGTCGTGCTGTCGATCATATCTGCATAACATGGTTAATAATATGAGTTAGATCGATAATAATAAGAGGAATGAGTATAGTAAATGTCGTGCTATCGATCATATCTGCATAATATGGTTAATAATATGGGTTGGATTGATAATAGTGAGTGTAATAAGTATAGTAGTTGTCGTTCTATCGATCATATTAGCATAATATGGTTAATAATATGAGTTAGATTGATAATAATCAGAGTAATGAGTTTAGTAATTGTCGGTCTATCGATCATATAAGCCTAATATGGCTAATAATATGAGTTAGGCTGATATTAATAAGAGTAATGAGTATAGTAATTGTCGTTCTATCGATCATATAAGCATAATATGGCTAATAATATGAGTTAGGCTCATAATAATAAGAGCAATAAGTTTAGTAATTTGTCGTTCTATCGATCATATTTGCATAATATGGTTAATAATATGAGCTAGATTGATAACAGTGGGTGTAATAAGTATAGTAATTGTCGTTCTATTGATCATATTTGCATAATATGGTTAATAATATGAGTTAGATTGATAACATTGAGTGTAATAAGTATTGTAATTGTCGTTCTGTCGATCATATAAGCATAATATGGCTAATAATATGAGTTAGGCTGATAATAATAAGAGTAATAAGTATAGTAATTGTCGTGCTATCGATCATATCTGCATAATATGGTTAATAATATGAGTTAGATTGATAATAATAAGAGTAATAAGTATAGTAAATGTCGTGCTGTCGATCATATCTGCATAACATGGTTAATAATATGAGTTAGATCGATAATAATAAGAGAAATGAGTATAGTAAATGTCGTTCTATCGATCATATAAGCATAATATGGCTAATAATACGAGTTAGGCTGATAATAATAAGAGTAATAAGTATAGTAATTGTCGTGCTATCGATCATATCTGCATAATATGGTTAATAATATGAGTTAGATAGATAATCATAAGAGTAATGAGTATAGTAAATGTCGTGCTGTCGATCATATCTGCATAACATGGTTAATAATATGAGTTAGATCGATAATAATAAGAGAAATGAGTATAGTAAATGTCGTGCTATCGATCATATCTGCATAATATGGTTAATAATATGGGTTGGATTGATAATAGTGAGTGTAATAAGTATAGTAGTTGTCGTTCTATCGATCATATTAGCATAATATGGTTAATAATATGAGTTAGATTGATAATAATCAGAGTAATGAGTTTAGTAATTGTCGGTCTATCGATCATATAAGCCTAATATGGCTAATAATATGAGTTAGGCTGATATTAATAAGAGTAATGAGTATAGTAATTGTCGTTCTATCGATCATATAAGCATAATATGGCTAATAATATGAGTTAGGCTCATAATAATAAGAGCAATAAGTTTAGTAATTTGTCGTTCTATAGATCATATTTGCATAATATGGTTAATAATATGAGCTAGATTGATAACAGTGGGTGTAATAAGTATAGTAATTGTCGTTCTATTGATCATATTTGCATAATATGGTTAATAATATGAGTTAGATTGATAACATTGAGTGTAATAAGTATTGTAATTGTCGTTCTGTCGATCATATAAGCATAATATGGCTAATAATATGAGTTAGGCTGATAATAATAAGAGTAATAAGTATAGTAATTGTCGTGCTATCGATCATATCTGCATAATATGGTTAATAATATGAGTTAGATTGATAATAATAAGAGTAATAAGTATAGTAAATGTCGTGCTGTCGATCATATCTGCATAACATGGTTAATAATATGAGTTAGATCGATAATAATAAGAGAAATGAGTATAGTAATTGTCGTGCTATCGATCATATCTGCATAATATGGTTAATAATATGAGTTAGATTGATAATAATAAGAGTAATAAGTATAGTAAATGTCGTGCTGTCGATCATATCTGCATAACATGGTTAATAATATGAGTTAGATCGATAATAATAAGAGAAATGAGTATAGTAAATGTCGTGCTATCGATCATATCTGCATAATATGGTTAATAATATGGGTTGGATTGATAATAGTGAGTGTAATAAGTATAGTAGTTGTCGTTCTATCGATCATATTAGCATAATATGGTTAATAATATGAGTTAGATTGATAATAATAAGAGTAATGAGTATAGTAATTGTCGTTCTATCGATCATATAAGCATAATATGGCTAATAATATGAGTTAGGCTGATAATAATAAGAGTAATAAGTATAGTAATTGTCGTGCTATCGATCATAGCTGAATAATATGGTTAATAATATGAGTTAGATTGATAATAGTGAGTGTAATAAGTATAGTAATTGTCGTTCTCTCGATCATATAAGCATAATATGGCTAATAATATGAGTTAGATTGATAATAATCAGAGTAATGAGTTTAGTAATTGTCGTTCTATCGATCATATAAGCCTAATATGGCTAATAATATGAGTTAGGCTGATAATAATAAGAGTAATAAGTATAGTAATTGTCGTGCTATCGATCATATCTGCATAATATGGTTAATAGTATGAGTTAGACTGATAATAGTGAGTGTAATAAGTATAGTAATTGTCGTTCTGTCGATCATATAAGCATAATATGGCTAATAATATGAGTTAGATTGATAATAATAAGAGTAATAAGTATAGTAATTGTCGTTCTATCGATCATGTAAGCATAATATGGCTAATAATATGAGTTAGATTGATAATAATAAGAGTAATGAGTATAGTAATTGTCGTTCTATCGATCATATAAGCATAATATGGCTAATAATATGAGATAGGCTGATAATAATAAGAGTAAAAAGTATAGTAATTGTCGTGCTATCGATCATATCTGCATAATATGGTTAATGATATGAGTTAGATAGATAATAATAAGAGTAATGAGTATAGCAATTGTCGTTCTATCGATCATATAAGCATAATATGGCTAATAATATGAGTTAGGCTGATAATAATAAGAGTAATAAGTATAGTAATTGTCGTGCTATCGATCATATCTGCATAATATGGTTAATAATATGAGTTAGGCTGATAATAGTAAGTGTAATAAGTATAGTAATTGTCGTTCTGTCGACCATATAAGCATAATATGGCTAATAATATGATTTAGGTTGATAATAATAAGAGTAATAAGTATAGTAATTGTCGTTCTATCGATCATATAAACATAATATGGCAAATAATATGAGTTAGATTGATAATAATAAGAGTAATGAGTATAGTAATTGTCGTTCTATCGATCATATAAGCATAATATGGCTAATAATATGAGTTAGGCTGATATTAATAAGAGTAATAAGTATAGTAATTGTCGTTCTATCGATCATATTTGCATAATATGGTTAATAATATGAGTTAGATTGATAACAGTGAGTGTAATAGGTATAGTAATTGTCGTTCTATCGATCATATAAGCATAATATGGCTAATAATATGAGTTAGGCTGATAATAATAAGAGCAATAAGTAAAGTAATTGTCGTTCTATCGATCATATTTGCATAATATGGTTAATAATATGGGTTAGATTGATAATAGTGAGTGTAATAAGTATTGTAATTGTCGTTCTGTCGATCATATAATCCATAATATGGCTAATAATATGAGTTAGGCTCATAATAATAAGAGCAATAAGTTTAGTAATTGTCGTTCTATCGATCATATTTGCATAATATGGTTAATAATATGAGCTAGATTGATAACAGTGGGTGTAATAAGTATAGTAATTGTCGTTCTATTGATCATATTTGCATAATATGGTTAATAATATGAGTTAGATTGATAACATTGAGTGTAATAAGTATTGTAATTGTCGTTCTGTCGATCATATAAGCATAATATGGCTAATAACATGAGTTAGATTGATAATAATAAGAGTAAGGAGTATACTAATTGTAGTTCTATCGATCATATCTGCATAATATGGTTAATAATATGAGTTAGATTGATAACAGTGAGTGTAATAAGTATAGTAATTGTCGTTCTATCGATGATATAAGCATAATATGGCTAATAATATGAGTTAGATTGATAATAATAAGAGAAATGAATATGGTAATTGTCGTTCTATCGATCATATAAGCATAATATGGCTAATCATATGAGTTAGGCTCATAATAATAAGAGCAATAAGTTTAGTAATTTGTCGTTCTATCGATCATATTTGCATAATATGGTTAATAATATGAGCTAGATTGATAACAGTGGGTGTAATAAGTATAGTAATTGTCGTTCTATTGATCATATTTGCATAATATGGTTAATAATATGAGTTAGATTGATAACATTGAGTGTAATAAGTATTGTAATTGTCGTTCTGTCGATCATATAAGCATAATATGGCTAATAATATGAGTTAGGCTGATAATAATAAGAGTAATATGTATAGTAATTGTCGTGCTATCGATCATATCTGCATAATATGGTTAATAATATGAGTTAGACTGATAATAGTAAGCGTAATAAGTATAGTAATTGTCGTTCTGTCGACCATATAAGCATAATATGGCTAATAATATGATTTAGGTTGATAATAATAAGAGTAATAAGTATAGTAATTGTCGTTCTATCGATCATATAAGCACAATATGGCAAATAATATGAGTTAGATTGATAATAATAAGAGTAATGAGTATAGTAATTGTCGTTCTATCGATCATATAAGCATAATATGGCTAATAATATGAGTTAGGCTGATATTAATAAGAGTAATAAGTATAGTAATTGTCGTTCTATCGATCATATTTGCATAATATGGTTAATAATATGAGTTAGATTGATAACAGTGAGTGTAATAGGTATAGTAATTGTCGTTCTATCGATCATATAAGCATAATATGGCTAATAATATGAGTTAGGCTGATAATAATAAGAGCAATAAGTAAAGTAATTGTCGTTCTATCGATCATATTTGCATAATATGGTTAATAATATGGGTTAGATTGATAATAGTGAGTGTAATAAGTATTGTAATTGTCGTTCTGTCGATCATATAATCCATAATATGGCTAATAATATGAGTTAGGCTCATAATAATAAGAGCAATAAGTTTAGTAATTGTCGTTCTATCGATCATATTTGCATAATATGGTTAATAATATGAGCTAGATTGATAACAGTGGGTGTAATAAGTATAGTAATTGTCGTTCTATTGATCATATTTGCATAATATGGTTAATAATATGAGTTAGATTGATAACATTGAGTGTAATAAGTATTGTAATTGTCGTTCTGTCGATCATATAAGCATAATATGGCTAATAACATGAGTTAGATTGATAATAATAAGAGTAAGGAGTATACTAATTGTAGTTCTATCGATCATATCTGCATAATATGGTTAATAATATGAGTTAGATTGATAACAGTGAGTGTAATAAGTATAGTAATTGTCGTTCTATCGATGATATAAGCATAATATGGCTAATAATATGAGTTAGATTGATAATAATAAGAGAAATGAATATGGTAATTGTCGTTCTATCGATCATATAAGCATAATATGGCTAATCATATGAGTTAGGCTCATAATAATAAGAGCAATAAGTTTAGTAATTTGTCGTTCTATCGATCATATTTGCATAATATGGTTAATAATATGAGCTAGATTGATAACAGTGGGTGTAATAAGTATAGTAATTGTCGTTCTATTGATCATATTTGCATAATATGGTAAATAATATGAGTTAGATTGATAACATTGAGTGTAATAAGTATTGTAATTGTCGTTCTGTCGATCATATAAGCATAATATGGCTAATAATATGAGTTAGGCTGATAATAATAAGAGTAATATGTATAGTAATTGTCGTGCTATCGATCATATCTGCATAATATGGTTAATAATATGAGTTAGACTGATAATAGTAAGTGTAATAAGTATAGTAATTGTCGTTCTGTCGACCATATAAGCATAATATGGCTAATAATATGATTTAGGTTGATAATAATAAGAGTAATAAGTATAGTAATTGTCGTTCTATCGATCATATAAGCACAATATGGCAAATAATATGAGTTAGATTGATAATAATAAGAGTAATGAGTATAGTAATTGTCGTTCTATCGATCATATAAGCATAATATGGCTAATAATATGAGTTAGGCTGATATTAATAAGAGTAATAAGTATAGTAATTGTCGTTCTATCGATCATATTTGCATAATATGGTTAATAATATGAGTTAGATTGATAACAGTGAGTGTAATAGGTATAGTAATTGTCGTTCTATCGATCATATAAGCATAATATGGCTAATAATATGAGTTAGCTTGATAATAATAAGAGCAATAAGTAAAGTAATTGTCGTTCTATCGATCATATTTGCATAATATGGTTAATAATATGGGTTAGATTGATAATAGTGAGTGTAATAAGTATTGTAATTGTCGTTCTGTCGATCATATAATCCATAATATGGCTAATAATATGAGTTAGGCTCATAATAATAAGAGCAATAAGTTTAGTAATTGTCGTTCTATCGATCATATTTGCATAATATGGTTAATAATATGAGCTAGATTGATAACAGTGGGTGTAATAAGTATAGTAATTGTCGTTCTATTGATCATATTTGCATAATATGGTTAATAATATGAGTTAGATTGATAACATTGAGTGTAATAAGTATTGTAATTGTCGTTCTGTCGATCATATAAGCATAATATGGCTAATAATATGAGTTAGGCTGATAATAATAAGAGTAATACGTATAGTAATTGTCGTGCTATCGATCATATCTGCATAATATGGTTAATAATATGAGTTAGATTGATAATAATAAGAGTAATAAGTATAGTAAATGTCGTGCTGTCGATCATATCTGCATAACATGGTTAATAATATGAGTTAGATCGATAATAATAAGAGAAATGAGTATAGTAAATGTCGTGCTATCGATCATATCTGCATAATATGGTTAATAATATGGGTTGGATTGATAATAGTGAGTGTAATAAGTATAGTAGTTGTCGTTCTATCGATCATATTAGCATAATATGGTTAATAATATGAGTTAGATTGATAATAATCAGAGTAATGAGTTTAGTAATTGTCGGTCTATCGATCATATAAGCCTAATATGGCTAATAATATGAGTTAGGCTGATATTAATAAGAGTAATGAGTATAGTAATTGTCGTTCTATCGATCATATAAGCATAATATGGCTAATAATATGAGTTAGGCTCATAATAATAAGAGCAATAAGTTTAGTAATTTGTCGTTCTATCGATCATATTTGCATAATATGGTTAATAATATGAGCTAGATTGATAACAGTGGGTGTAATAAGTATAGTAATTGTCGTTCTATTGATCATATTTGCATAATATGGTTAATAATATGAGTTAGATTGATAACATTGAGTGTAATAAGTATTGTAATTGTCGTTCTGTCGATCATATAAGCATAATATGGCTAATAATATGAGTTAGGCTGATAATAATAAGAGTAATAAGTATAGTAATTGTCGTGCTATCGATCATATCTGCATAATATGGTTAATAATATGAGTTAGATTGATAATAATAAGAGTAATAAGTATAGTAAATGTCGTGCTGTCGATCATATCTGCATAACATGGTTAATAATATGAGTTAGATCGATAATAATAAGAGAAATGAGTATAGTAAATGTCGTTCTATCGATCATATAAGCATAATATGGCTAATAATACGAGTTAGGCTGATAATAATAAGAGTAATAAGTATAGTAATTGTCGTGCTATCGATCATATCTGCATAATATGGTTAATAATATGAGTTAGATAGATAATCATAAGAGTAATGAGTATAGTAAATGTCGTGCTGTCGATCATATCTGCATAACATGGTTAATAATATGAGTTAGATCGATAATAATAAGAGAAATGAGTATAGTAAATGTCGTGCTATCGATCATATCTGCATAATATGGTTAATAATATGGGTTGGATTGATAATAGTGAGTGTAATAAGTATAGTAGTTGTCGTTCTATCGATCATATTAGCATAATATGGTTAATAATATGAGTTAGATTGATAATAATCAGAGTAATGAGTTTAGTAATTGTCGGTCTATCGATCATATAAGCCTAATATGGCTAATAATATGAGTTAGGCTGATATTAATAAGAGTAATGAGTATAGTAATTGTCGTTCTATCGATCATATAAGCATAATATGGCTAATAATATGAGTTAGGCTCATAATAATAAGAGCAATAAGTTTAGTAATTTGTCGTTCTATAGATCATATTTGCATAATATGGTTAATAATATGAGCTAGATTGATAACAGTGGGTGTAATAAGTATAGTAATTGTCGTTCTATTGATCATATTTGCATAATATGGTTAATAATATGAGTTAGATTGATAACATTGAGTGTAATAAGTATTGTAATTGTCGTTCTGTCGATCATATAAGCATAATATGGCTAATAATATGAGTTAGGCTGATAATAATAAGAGTAATAAGTATAGTAATTGTCGTGCTATCGATCATATCTGCATAATATGGTTAATAATATGAGTTAGATTGATAATAATAAGAGTAATAAGTATAGTAAATGTCGTGCTGTCGATCATATCTGCATAACATGGTTAATAATATGAGTTAGATCGATAATAATAAGAGAAATGAGTATAGTAATTGTCGTGCTATCGATCATATCTGCATAATATGGTTAATAATATGAGTTAGATTGATAATAATAAGAGTAATAAGTATAGTAAATGTCGTGCTGTCGATCATATCTGCATAACATGGTTAATAATATGAGTTAGATCGATAATAATAAGAGAAATGAGTATAGTAAATGTCGTGCTATCGATAATATCTGCATAATATGGTTAATAATATGGGTTGGATTGATAATAGTGAGTGTAATAAGTATAGTAGTTGTCGTTCTATCGATCATATTAGCATAATATGGTTAATAATATGAGTTAGATTGATAATAATAAGAGTAATGAGTATAGTAATTGTCGTTCTATCGATCATATAAGCATAATATGGCTAATAATATGAGTTAGGCTGATAATAATAAGAGTAATAAGTATAGTAATTGTCGTGCTATCGATCATAGCTGAATAATATGGTTAATAATATGAGTTAGATTGATAATAGTGAGTGTAATAAGTATAGTAATTGTCGTTCTCTCGATCATATAAGCATAATATGGCTAATAATATGAGTTAGATTGATAATAATCAGAGTAATGAGTTTAGTAATTGTCGTTCTATCGATCATATAAGCCTAATATGGCTAATAATATGAGTTAGGCTGATAATAATAAGAGTAATAAGTATAGTAATTGTCGTGCTATCGATCATATCTGCATAATATGGTTAATAGTATGAGTTAGACTGATAATAGTGAGTGTAATAAGTATAGTAATTGTCGTTCTGTCGATCATATAAGCATAATATGGCTAATAATATGAGTTAGATTGATAATAATAAGAGTAATAAGTATAGTAATTGTCGTTCTATCGATCATGTAAGCATAATATGGCTAATAATATGAGTTAGATTGATAATAATAAGAGTAATGAGTATAGTAATTGTCGTTCTATCGATCATATAAGC